>NW_026125920.1:0-157637 GCF_943737965.1 Phodopus roborovskii | reverse complement strand
ACTCTTTGTACTTGTAGAACATCTGTCCTGGACCTTCTCACCTTGAAGCTTTCCATGGAGTAGTCAGGTGTAATTTTCATAGGTCTGCCTTTATATGTTACCTGGAAGTTTTCCTTCACTGCTCTTAATGTAACTTCTTTATTTGTATGTTAACGATGTTTTGATTATTATATGTCGAGGGTCTTTTTTGGTGTTTGGTATGCTCATTGTACTTTCTGGGCATGTCCTTCTTCAGATTGGGAACGTTTCCCACAATGATTTTGTTGAATATGTTTTTGTCACCATTGACAAATGGGGCTTCCTCACCTTCCTCTATACCTATTATTCTTAGGATTGGCCTTTTCAAGGCGTCCCACATTTCCTGGATGTTTTGTGTTAAGGAGTTGTTGGATTTATGATTTTCTTTGGGCAATGAATCTATTTACTCTACTTTATCTTCTGTACTTGAGATTCTCTCTTCCATCTCTTGAATTCTGTTGGTTATGCTTGCATCTGTAGTTCCTGATGGTTTTCCCAGTTTTTCTATTTCCAGCATTCCTTCAGTTTACATTTTATTGTCTCCATTTCCGTTTTTCAAGTCTTGAACTATTTCCTTCACTAGCTTAATTGTTTTTTCTGGCTTTCTGCACTTTCTTTAAGAAATTTGTTCTATTTTTCCCATTTTTTGTTTTGTTTTTCTTCCATTTCTTTAGGTGATTTTCTCACCTCATCTTTCAGGGCCTCTATCATTTTTATGGCAATAATTTTTAATTTGTTCTCTTCTACTTCATCTGCTTTGTTGTTTTCCAGTCTATTTGGTGTAGATTCCATAGATTCTTGTGCTGTTATTCTTGTAGTTCTGTTGTTAGGTGTTTTATTGTATTGCCATCTTCACATAGCTTCGTCCACGGTGTGTTTTGGTGGGTCAGAAGTTTTATGTCTGTAGCTCTGGATGGTCCAAAGCTCTCTATGAGGTCTCTTCACAGGCAGGGCCTGGCAATGGGAGCTAAAGTTCAAATTCCAGCAGAAGACTGGTGATACAAAGTCAAAAGATTTCAAAGGCTGGGACCCAAGTTGTTCTTTAAATTGATGGCAGATCTAGCCTGGGCCTAGCATTCTCCAGCTGAAGCCTCTTTGGCAGGGGCCCTACAATGGGGGTCAAGGATCCACCCAGCAGGAACTCAGAATGGTCCCATGGAGAAAGGTGATTCTCTGGGTGGAATTTAAAAATCCATTAGAGGATTTTGGGCAAGGCCTAGCAATGCTGGGCTGATATTCTGGATGTTTCTGCATCGATAGGCTGATCAAGCTGGGACCTGGCACTCTTCAGCTGAGATCTCTTTAGTAGAGGCCCTGCAATGGGGGCCTTTTCCTCATTACTTTAACAATGTAAAAAGCTTCATTGAGAAGATTGATTCCTCTAAATCTGACCACACACAGTTTTAGCATGGCACATAAAGCAATGCATATTGGAGAAACTGTTAAGGCTTTAAACACATAAGTACCTGGGTTACAGGAATGAGTGCTCACAATATTGTATATTCTGGGTGAAAATATGTTTGGTTTAAGGTTTGATTTAATTTTAATTATGTAATGCCAGTGCATGGATTTGTATTTGCTCACATTTATTCCGAACAATATCAGCCTCTTGAGTTATTCTTGTAGCAGGAACTACAGAATTTTGTTATAATCCTGACATAGGCCCTGGCTATGAGCGTTCCATAATATTTCACATCCATATCTCTAACCCTGTCTCTATCGCTTCATCTATCATCTTGATATGAAGTGATAGGAAAAATTTCATGAAGAAAGGAAAAGCAAATCATACAAACAATTTGGTGAAGATTTTAGCCATCATACTTTTCTTTAATTTCAATAATCAAAATGTTTTTTTTTTTTTGTTGTTTTTTTTTGTGGAGCATGGTTCTTAGTAAGTTCACTACACCCAAGATAAATTACAAACTGGTCAGCCCTTCTGATGTAGCTTCAACCCAACAGAGAGACAGACAGAGAGAGACAGAGAGAGAAAGAAAGAGAGAGCATGAGGAGAGAGAGAGGGAGAGGAAGAGAGATAATGGAAGCAAGAGAGATGTCAACCCAAGGTTCTCCACCTTCTGGTTTCAACTCTGTACCAAAGTATACAGCATATAAGACTGGGGAAGAAACCAACCCTATTATTGGTGTCTATGCTTGAAGCTCTGATTGGCTACCAAAGCCTGAGTTACTAAATGAGGACTAAATGAACAGAAAAGACACAGAACTTGAGGACAGAGTTTGGATCAGGACTACAAAACATTCTAAACTCTTTGTATAGATACAAAGGCCTTGGTTCCCACACAACAACCCAGCCTGACTGGGTATGCAGATATTGGTTTAAGTATGGCTTCTTACTTCTTCCCAGGATGATATGGAAGGGATGGGTTCAGGATATGGTGGGATTGCTTTTAGCAGGAGGTGTAGTTTCCCCCGGTTTTCCATTAGCTGCCATCTGGCAGATCATCAGCACCCATTTCTTGAGGGAATGGACAAAGCAAATTGTGTAAGCCAGGCGTAACATTGAGCTGCATTTGAGAAGAGGATGGTTTAAGTCATGGCAGTGTTTGGTACCTTTGTTCCAAGCCCTGCCCTCAGGGTGTCAAAGGGGGAGCCCTTCCTGGATTCATCTCACTTCCAGACTTCACACTTGAAAGGCCTGCCTTTGTGTCCCAGAGTAAGTTGAAAGATACAAGGTTTCCTGAGATAATTGGGAGCATTGGGTGAGGGGAGGGAGAGTTAGGAGAAGATAATGTGAGAAGAGAATGAAAGAGAGGAGAAAAAGAGGCATCAAGAAGACTGAGTTTTGGAAAGAATAGAGGAGAGCAACAAAAGAGATACCATATTAGATTGAGATATAATGAGGTGGTAGATAAATCTGGCACTAGGAAAATGTCCAAAGATCTACAAGGATGACCCCAAATAAGAATATAAGCAATAGTGGAGAGGCTACCTTTTAAAACAGTTCCATTTAATGAGATCGATATCTACCTTATAGGATAGTCTAGAGCCTGCATCCAGTAGTTGACAGAAACAGAAGCAGACACCCACAGCTAATCACTAAGTGGAATACCTGGAATCAGTTTCAGAGAGAGAAGAGTGATAACTACAGGGGTAAAGACCAGGTTGGAGATAAATTAAAACTCCAGAAGTGCATCCTCATTTAAAAGGCTAAGTAAGTCTAAGGGACCTCTGTCAAGTGGAATCAGGATGTATCCCTAATGTATGAAAGTCTCCAGGAGCCCATTCCCCATGGACATATACTCACTCAGCCTAGAGACATGGAGTTGGGCCTTGTCCTGCTGCAAATGACTTTGGAGTTGGCCCAGACATGAGAGGGAGATGGAATCGAGATGGATATGTAAAATAATTTTGATTCAATTTTAACAGAATTCCTTAAAAGTAAGAAAAGGAAATAAGGTAGTATCAATACATTAGCTAACATTGCTGGGTGTCATGTCCCTGAAGACTCAGAGCTTTGGGCAAGTTTATGGACAATGTCCTGGAAGCAGTTCGCAGACTAACTTTGAATGTGTTACGAACACCTTACCCCAGGGAACACTTTCATCTTGGGTGACTATGAAATCCCATGAAATTCCTACCTCCAATCTCTAAGAAGAATTGCCCAAAGGCATCTGCCAACATGACTGGTTTCATGGCTTCAAGTTCACTTAGTGAGACATTAGAATGATGTGATAACAATAACTGAAGAATTACACTTAACTGTATAAAACCTCTCTTATCACAGTGAACCTGTGGCTGTCACCATTAGCAGTAATAGACAGAACCCTTCAAAGGCATTTGGTGAGTTTTAACAGACTAAACAATAAAGAAAATTAATATTTCCCATATTTGGAGACAATGGACGTTGAGGAAGAAAACCTGCACTTGATGGGTACCATGTACTGTTGCCGAAGTTAAGACCAGAGACTGTTGTCTGCCTACACTATCAACCAGGCTCAGTTGTGTGGCTAGTATGACAGATTTATCTAATTATCTGACTATTTTATTATTCAAATCTCTTTTTCTACTCCAGGAAGAGTGGAGTCTGGATCCACCTAGTTGGTGTTAAAATTGTTATCTTGTGAATTCTTTCTTTCTTTCTTTGTCTCTCTCTCTCTCTCCTTCTTTCTTTCTTTCTTTCTTTAAATCAATGTTGATATCATTTTGTTATCTCTAGGGGTGAATTATATGAGAAACTATCTCTTTATTCATTCATTTTTTGTTCAAAATATCTGATTAAGAACTCAGTCGACCCTTCAGTATTGAGCAATCATTTAGGCTTCACACATAAAACACCATCCACTTGTTTAATGATTCTTCACATTTTAATTATGAAAATCTGGCATTACATATTCAGGTGATCACTGGAGTTTTTGAGCCTCCTTTTTGGGAGACCGTTGTACCAGACCATCACATCATCTAATACTACAATTACTTCTTTAACTTTCAAATACAGGTAACGTTATGGAACTTAAGAAACTATCTACTCTTTCATCCATTTTTATTCAAAATCTCTGATTAAGAACCCCAATGTCCCTTCAGTATTGAGCAATCATTTAGGTTTCATTCATAAAACACCATCCACTTGTTTAATTTGTGTTCATTTAATTATGAAAAATCTGTCATTACGTATTCAGTGATCACACTGGGGTTTTGAGCCTCCTTTGGAGAGATCACTGTACCAGACCATCACGTCATCTAATACTACACTTACTTCTTTAACTGTTTACAACTAGGAACTAAGTAATAATTCATCATTTAATTCACTGTATTTCAAATACAGGTAACAAGTTATGGAACATAAGTCCCGTTTGGAGTCAAATTTTGGGGTTGATAACGTAATATCATCTCATATTACTTCATCATTTAGCTATGTAAATAGATCTTTACATCAGCTATAGGTTTAGGACATTGGTGCCATCTCATCAGTGTTAATATAAAAGGCCCACTAATTAATTTTCAATTTAATATTTGAAAAACATCATGATTCCAGTAAGAAATAAGTCTGAATACTCCATGTGGGATTTAATTATGCACCACCATGTAATTTTTCAGTCATTTTTCATTATATATTAATTATTAAAGTCGATGAAGATGTTGTTCTTCTTGACTGAGTCGGGCCAAACCTCAATGGGAGTTAATCACGTGGCATTATTGAATTATCTAAGTACTACTTTTCCTTGACAATCACTGGAGTTTGGTTCCATCTTTGAAAGTTAAATATGGAGGACTATCCAATTATTAACTTATTTGATTGGGTAAGTAATGATGGTGCCATCCGTCATTTGGCTGCTGTGGCACTGACACAGCAGGAGACTGGTACCAGAAGCAGTGGCCAGAGAATGGGAAACACTGCCTTATACAGTGATTACTGATTATCAACAGTAGATTTTTAACAATCGAATGATTACACGATTTAAAAAAAGAATGTACTGTTGCACATCTTCAGTTTCTGAGAGGTTGCAACAGAACTGACACATGAAGGACACAGTGACCACCAATTTTAAAAATGGAATAACTGAATAATCTCCTGATCAGGGAATCTCATTGAATGAACTCTGTCGGGCTGTTAACATGGCACACCAACAACAATTAACAACTCTAAATAACCATATTAGAAAGCAGGGTACGGGACTTAATAGAGAACAGTCAATTGAGGAATCCAAAATGACTGAAAGAAACAGAAGACACTGCTCAAAATCCTTAATCATCATCCTAATGCAAATCTAAACAACTCTGAGAAACCATGGGATCAAGCTCCCTAAAGGTAAGAGGATGCAGAGGAGTTAATTTTATTTCAATAAAGGGAAAGGGATTATGGTAGAGGCGATTAATTGTATTGTTTCCGTTCTAGGAAATTAGAAAACTGAAGCATAGAAAACAGGTTTAAAATACTCATCAATTATACTTGAATGGCACAATGATGCTTTCGTTTTCATGCTTATGTCTCTATAGGCAAGTTGTAGCTTGAGAGACTGGTAAATATGTAGAACGCAAAAGAAAGAGCCCTGCTTTGTTTTTATGAGAAACTCCGTGAGGGCTGTAAGGTTAGCTCATCGGTGGGTATACTCATTAAAGCATGTGGAGGGGCACTAGACATGTGACAGAATGTTGGTTCATAAATGTTGCCTGGCAACCCTGTTGCATTCTGTATCCTGGTATCATGGGCCAAGGACCAGAGAGCAGCTTCAAGAAAGTGTTATCATGGGACATTACAGTTTCCCAAGGTAACTATCTCCTAAAACTTTTTATGACAACATTTGATTCGCCTAAACAAGCCATAGCCACACCTCTGGAAGGTGTGCCTACAGTTTTACTGGTTACCAACTTCAAGATTGCCCAATCATCAGAGAATGTAGTCTGTGGAGAAACAGTTCAAAGTCTTCTGTTTATGAATACTCTAGCTCCTAAGAAGTCAAACTATGGAACAAAAGATAATAAGACTCACAATTATTCATCAAAAGGTGAGTTTGCCATTGATGACTTCCTTCAGGAAGGTGATAATCTCTTTGTTAGAGTAGACTTTGTGATTATTGGATTTCAGTCCATCTCTTTTGAGGCAGCCGTCCAACATTAAATATATGATATCTTCTAAAAACCCTGCATATACAATGACAGTTCAGCATTTAAACATGTTACTACTCTGCTCTCTTGATTAAATAAGGGATGAACCTGGAGTTTCCCACAATCATGTGGGAGTCAACAGAGAGTCAATTGTGTGGAGTATGGCAGATCATTTCATCCTCTGATTATATTGTTATTTGATTATTAAAATAGGACATTGGATAATCCATGATATGTGGATTGTGGTGACGCGATGTGGGAGGCAATTATTATAGACCATCTTAATATCAATTATGTAGTTAAAATATTTAAATTTATCATGACCGCATCGTTCATGAGCCTGGTTTTGGAGCCACCTTAGGGAAGTGGATGATGTTACATGAACTCATTATTTGATTATTTAATTATATAAAACAATGATTATGTGGTCCATGACACCTGGAATCTGGTGCCACAGACCATCTAATTACACAATTAATGTATTTAAATTGACAATCTGTGTTAATCCCCAAGATAAAGTAAATATTTGTATAGTTATGTAAACAACAATCCTCCATTCCATGAAGAGACCTGTAAAGCCCCCACTTGTGGAGATAATATGCAATATCTTCACATTGTATGATTCATTGACTCAATTGATGATGATGACATCCTTCATGACTGGAGTCTGGCCATGCTTCCCTGCCAGTAGCATGCTACATCCCCTATTTATTGTGACAGTTAGCTATTAGTGACTTATTTAATTCTTTAAATTATGTAAACGTTAGGATGCAAAAATCTGTCAGGGACAAGGTTAGGAAAGTTGTAGACATAGGCAGAGTATCTTCTGAATGATCTATGCATCTTGCAGAGTGCGAGGGATGCTGGGTGATTGAGTCCAGAAGGTTGCACAGTGCCCTCTGAGAAGTACAAGGACTTCACCAAGGCCGGAACGGTGGTCTGGGTGTTGACTACCTGTTCTCCCTCCACATCTTCACATTGGTTGTGATCTACCATGAGAAGCAAGAATGGCACTAAGAGGTCGGCACCATCACAGAGACCTGGCAAAAGGATGACGACTCAGAACACGGAAGAGCATCTCTCTCTCAGCTATGCTATTGATGCCCCTGCTGCAGCCACCTGTTCAGCTGTTATCAACATTGTGGCTACTATTGCTAAGCCAAGATTGGGCCCACTATCTCATGTTCTGCCGCACCACAACAGACATTCAGGCGCTTGTGATGAGGTCAGGCCAACAAGAATTCATCAGGCAAGACAGTATGATTATCTGACGATTAACTGATGGCCTGTTAAATATGCGTGATGACAGCATACAGTTTCATACCTGGCAAGTCTGCCCAGGCATTGATGATACAAAAAAATGTCAATGGCTTACATATTTAAAGATGTAATTATTAAATTCTTTCATTATATAATCTGTGATCCCTGAAGTTTGGCGCCACCTTGTGTGACTCAAGTGTGACAGACCATCTAACTATCTGATTATTTCATTATTCAAATCTGTCTTTTTCTACTCCAGGGAGAGAGGAGTCTGTATCCACCTTGTTGGTGTTAAATTGTATCTTGTGAATTCTTTCATTCTTTCTTTTTCTTATCATTTTTTCTTTCTTCCTTTCTTTATTTAAATCAATGTTGATATCATTTTGTTATCTCTCTAGGGGTGAATTATGAGAAACTATCTCTTTATTCATTCATTTTTCGTTCAAATCTATGATTAAGAACTCAGTGCCTCTTCAGTATTGAGCAATCATTTAGGCTTCACGCATAAAACACCATCCACTTGTTTAATGTTTATTCATTTAATTATGAAAATCTGTCATTATGTATTCAGTGATCACTGGAGATTTGAGCCTCCTTAGGGGAGACCATTGTACCAGACCATCACGCCATCTAATACTACACTTACTTCTTTAACTGTTAAACTAGGAAATTAAGTAATAATTCATCATTTAATTTACGTATTTAAAAACAGGTAATGTTATGGACCATAAGTCCCGTTTGGAGTCAGATTTTGGTAGTTGATGATGTAATATAATCTCATTACTTCATCATTTACCTATATAAATAGATCTTTATATCAGCGATAGGTTTAGGACTTTGGTGCCATCTCATCAGTGTTAATATAAAAGGCCCACTAATTAATTTTCTATTTATTTTTGTAAAACATCATTATTCCAGTAAGAGATCAGTCTGACTACTCTATGTGGGATTTAAGTATGCACCACCATGCCATTTTTCAATCATTTTTCATTATATATTAATTATTAAAATCGATGAAGATGTTTTTCTTCTTGACTGGAGTCGGGCAAAAACTCCATGGGAGTTAATCACGTGGCATTATTTAATTATCTAAGTACTACTTCCTTGACAATCACTGGAGTTTGGTTCCAAATTTTGAAAGTTAAATATGGAGGACTATCCAATTATTAACTCATTTGATTGCCTAAGTAATTATGGTGTCATCTGGCATTTGGCTGCAGTGGCATTGACACAGCAGGAGGTTGGTACCAGAAGCAGTGGCCAGAGAATGAGAGACACTGCCTTATACAGTGATTACTGATTACACAATAGTAGATTTTTAATAATTGAATGATTACACGATTAAAAAAATAACTGTACTGTTTCGCATCATCAGTTTCCGAGATTTTGCAACAGAACTGACCCATGATGGACACAGTGACCACCGATTTTAAAAATGGAATAACTGAATAATCTCCTGATCAGGGAACCTGATCTAATGAACTCTGTCGGGCTGTTAACATGACACACCAGCAACAATAAATAACTCTAAATAACCATATTAGAAAGCAGGGTACAGGAATTAATAGAGAACAGTCAATTGAGGAATCCAAAATGACTGAAAGAAAAATAAGACACTACTCAAAATCCTTAATAATCATCCTATTGCAAATCTAAACAACTCTGAGAAACCATGGGATCAAGCTCCTCTATAGGTAAGAAAATGAAGCAGAGATTATTTTATTTTCTAAGAAGGGAAAAGGATTATAGTAGAGGCGATTAATTGTATTGTTTCCATTGTAGAAATTAGAAAATTGAGCATAGAAAACAGGTTTAAAATACTCATCATTGTACTTGAATGGCAAAATGATGCTTTCGTTTTCATGCTTATGTAACTATAGGCATGTTGTAGCTTGAGAGACTGGTAAATATGTAGAACTCACAAGAAAGAGCCCTGCTTTGTTTTTGTGAGAAGCTCATTGAGTCTGTAAGGTTAGTTCATCGTTGGGGATACTCCTTTTAGCATCGGGGAGGGGTCCTAGAATGTGACAGAATGTTGGTTCATAAATGTTGACTGGCAACCCTGCTTGCATTCTGTATCCTGGTATCATGGGCCAAGGACCAGAGAGCAGCTTCGAGAATGGGTAAACTTGGGACATTACAGTCTCCCAAGATAACTATCTCCTAAAAATTTAATGTCAGCATTTGATTCGCCTAAGTAAGTCATACCCACACCTCTGGAAGTGGGCCTACTGCTTTTACTATTTACCAAATTCAAGATTAACTAATCATCACTGAACATAGTCTGTGGAGAAACTGTTCAAAGTCTTCTGTTAATGAATACTCTCTCTCCTAAGAAGAAAAACTATGGAACAAAACATAGTAAGACACACAATTATTCATCAAAAGGTGAGTTGCCCTTGTTGAATTCCTTCAGGAAGGTGACAATCCATTTGTTAGAGTAGACTTAGTGATTGTTGGATTTCAGTCCATCTCTTTTGAGGCAGCCATACAACATTAAATATGTGATATCTTCTAAAATCCCTGCATATACAATGACAGTTCAGCATTTAAACATGTTACTACTCTGCTCTGTGATTAAATAAGGGATGAACCTGGGAGTTTCCCACAATCATGTGGGAGTCATTTGAGAGACAAATGTGTGGAGTATGGCAGAACATTTCATCCTTTGATTGTGTTGTTATTTGATTATTAATATCGGACATTAGATAATCCATGATCAGTGGATTGTGGTGATGCGATGTGGGAGGCAATTCTTATAGACCATCTTAATATCAATTATGTAGTTAAAATATTTAAATTTATCACGACAGCATCGTTCATGATTCTGGTTTGGAGCCACCTTAAGGAAGTGGATTATGTTACATGAACTCATTATTTGATTATTTAATTATATAAAACAATGATTATATCATCCATGACACCTCGAATCTGGTGCCACAGATCATCTAATTACATAATTAATGTATTTAAGTTGACAATCTGTGTTAATCTCCAAGATAATGTAAATATTTGTATAGTTATGTATACAAAATTCCTCCATTTCATGAAGAGACCTGTAAAGCTCCCACTTGTGGAGATATTGTGCAATATCATCACATTGTATGATTCATTGACTCAAGTGATGATGACATCCTTCATGCCTGGAGTCTGGCTATGCTTCCTGCCAGTAGAATGCTACATCCCCTATTTATTGTGACAGTTAGCTAATACTCACTTATTTAATTCTTTAAATTTGTAAGCGACAGACAGTGCCATCACCGAATATGGTTATGTTGCAAATATCTGTCAGGTACAAGGTTAGGAAAGTTGTAGACATGGCCAGAGCATTTTCTGAATGATCTATGCATCTCCCCAGGGTACGAGGGATGCAGGATGATTGAGTCCAGAAGGTTGCACTGTGCCCCATGAGAAGTACAAAGACTTCACCAAGGCCCGCATCGTGGTCGGGTGTTGACTACCTGCTCTTCCTCCACATCTTCACATCGCTTGAGTTCTACCATGAAAAGAAGGAGGTGGCACTAGGCGGTCGGCACCATCACCGAGACCTGATAAAGGATGACGACTCAGAACACAGAAGAACATCTCTCTCTCAGCTATGCTGGTGATACACCTGCTGCAGCCAACTTTTCAGCTGTTATCAACATTGTGGCTACTACTGCTAAGCCAGGATTGGACCCATTATCTCACTTCCTGGCGCATCACAACAGAGATTTGGGCGCTTGTGATGATGTCAGGCCATCACAATTCATCACGCAAGACCGTATGATTATGTGACGAATAACTGATGGCATTTTAAAAATGCGTGATGACAGCATACAGTTTCATACATGGCAAGTCTGCCCAGGAATTGATGATACAAAAAAGGTGAACGGCTTACATATTTAAAGATGTAATTATTAAATTCTTTCATTATAAAATTTGTGATCCCTGAAGTTTGGTGCAAACTTGTGTGACTGAAGTGTGACAGACGATCTTACTATCTGATTATTTCATTATTCAAATCTGTCTGTTTCTACTCCAGGAAGAGTATAGTGTGGATCCATCTTGTTGGTGTTAAATTGTACCTTGTGATTTCTCTCTTTCTTTCTTTCTTTCTTTCTTTCTTTCTTTCTTTCTTTCTTTCTTTCTTTCTTTCTTTCTTTAAATCAATGTTGATATTATTTTGTTTTCTCTCTAGGGGTGAATTATGAGAATTTATCTCTTTATTCATTTGTTTTTTGGTCAAATCTATGATTAAGAATTCAATGTCTCTTCAATGTTGAGCAATCATTTAGGCTTCACGCATAAAACAACATCCACTTGTTTAAGGTTTATTCATTTAATTATTAAAATCTGTCAATTATGTTTTCAGTGATCACTAGAGTTTTGAGCCTCTTTAGGGTCGACCGTTGTACCAGACCATCACATCATCTAATACTACACTTACTTCTTTAACTATTAAACTAGGAAATTAAGTAATAATTCATCATTTAATTTACGTATTTAAAATACAGGTAATGTTATGGACCATAAGTCCCTTTTGGAGTCAGATTTTGGGAGTTGATGAAGTAATATCATCTCATTACTTCATCATTTAGCTATGTAAATAGATCTTTACATCTTCGATAGGTTTAGGACTTTGGTGCCATCTCGTCAGTTTTACTATAAAAGGCCCACTAATTAATTATCAATTTAATTTTTTAAAAACATCATTATTCCAGTAAGAGATCAGTCTGACTACTCCATGTGGGATTTAAGTATGCACCACCATGGCATCAGCAGCATAGCCTCTGGACTCTATCATCTAGCATCCCTAGTACTCTGTGAGATGCATAGATCATTCAGAAAATGCTCTGCCCATGTCTACAACTTTCCTAAACTTCTCCCTGACAGATATTTGCACCCTAACCATAATCGTTGATGCCACTGTCAGTAAATGCTAACAGTCACAATAAATAGGGGATGTAGCATTTTACTGGCAGGGAAGCATGGCCAGACTCCAGTCATGAAGGATGTCATCATCATCATCAATTGAGTCAATGAATCATGAAATGTGAAGATATTGCACATTATCTCCACAAGGGTTGCTTTATATGTCTCTTCATGGAATGGAGGATTTTGTTTACATAACTATACAAATATTTACATTATTTTGGGGATTAACATAGATCGTCAATTTAAATTCATTAATTATGTAATCAGATGATCTGTGGCACCAGATTCCAGGTGTCATGGACAATATAATCATTGTTTTATATAATTAAATAATCAAATAATGAGTTCATGTAACATCATCCTCTTCTTTAAGGTGGCTCCAAACGAGGCTCATGAATGATGCTGTCGTGATTAATTTAAATATTTGAACTACACAATTGATATTAAGATGGTTTATAATAATTGCCTCCCACATCAAGTCACCACAATCCACTGATCACGGATTATCTAATGTCCTATTTTAATAATCAAATAACAACATAATCAGAGGATGAAATGTTCTGCCATACTCCACACATTTGTCTCTCAGTTGACTCCCATATGATTGTGGGAAACTCCCAGGTTCATCCCTTATTTAATCGCAGAGCAGAGTAGTAACATGTTGAAATGCTGAACTGTCATTGTGTATGTAGGGTTTTTAGAAGATATCACATAGTTAATGTTGGACGGCTTCCTCAAAAGAGATGGACTGAAATCCAATAATCACAAAGTCTACTCTAACAAATGGATTGTCACCTTCCTGAAGGAAGTCAACAAGGGCAAACTCACATTTTGATGGATGAATAATTGTGAGTCTTATTATCTTATGTTCCATAGTTTTATTTCTTAGGAGAGAGAGTATTCACAAACAGAAGACTTTGAACTGTTTCTCCACAGACTACATTCTCTGATGATTAGGTAATCTTGAATTTGGTATTCAGTAAAAGCTGTAAGCATACTTCCAGAGGTGTGGCTATGACTTGATTAGGCAAATGAAATTCTGTCATTACAACTTTTAGCAGATAGTTATCTTGGGAGATTGTAATGTCCCATGATACCACTTTCTCGAAGCTGCTCTCTGGTCCTTGGCCCATGATACCAGAATACAGAATGCAAGCAGGGTTGCCAGGCAACATTTATGAACCAACATTCTGTCACATTCTGGTGCCCCTCTCCCATGCTAAAAGGAGTATACTGACCGATGAACTAACCTTACAGCCTCACTGAGTTTCTCATAAAAACAAAGCAGGGCTCTTTCTTTTGAGTTCTACATATTTACAAGTTTCTCAAGCTCCAACTTGCCTATAGTGACATAAGCATGAAAGCGAAAGCATCATTGTGCAATTCAAGTACAATGAAGAGTATTTTAAACCTGTTTCCTATGCTTCAATTTTCTAATTTCTAGTACGGAAACAATACAATTAATTGAATCTAACAGAATCCTTTTCCCTTTATTGAAAATAAAATAAACTCCTCTTCATCCTCTTCCCTTTAGAGGAGCTCGATCCCATGGTTTCTCAGTGTTGTTTAGGTTTGCATTAGGCTGATGTTTAAGGATTTTGAGCAGTGTCTTATGTTTCTTTCAGTCATTTTGGATTCCTCAATTGACTGTTCTCTATTAAGTCCTATATCCTGCTTTCTAATATTGTTATTTAGAGTGATTTATTGTTTGCGGTGTGTCATGTTATCAGCCCAACAGAGTTCATTAGATGTGATTCCCTGATCAGGAGATTATTCAGTTATTCCATTTGTAAAATCGCTGGTCACTGTGTCCTTCATGGGTCAGTTCTGTTGCAACCTCTCAAAAACTGATGATGTGAAACAGTACAGTTTTTTAAAATCTTGCAACCATTCGATTGTTAAAAATCTACTATTATGTAATCAGTAATCAAAGTATAAGGCATTGTCCCCCATTCTCTGGGCACTGCTTCTGATACCGATCGCCTGCTATGTCAGTCCCACAGCAGCCAAATGACAGATGACACAATCATTACTTACGCAATCAAATAAGTTAATAATTGGATAGTCCTCCATACTTAACACTCATAAGATAGAGCTAAACTCCTGTGATTGTCAAGGAAGTAGTACTTAGATTATTACATAATGCCACGTGATTAAATCCCATGGAGGAATGGCACGACTAGGTCAAGAAGAACATCATCTTCATCCATTTAAGTAGTTAATATATAAACAAAATCATTGAAAAATGACATGGTGGTGCATAGTTAAATCCCACATGGAGTAATCAGACTGACTACTCCTGGAATAATGATGTTTTTAAAATATTAAATTGATAATTATTTAGTGGGCCTTTTTCATAACACTGACGAGATGGCACCAAAGTCCTAAACCTATCGCTGATGTAAAGATCTATTTAAATAGCTAAATTATGAAGTAATGAGATGATATTACATCATCAACTCCCAAAATCTGACTCCAAAAGCGACTTATGATCCATAAAATTACCTGTATTTTAAATACATAAATTAAATGATGAATTATTACTTAATTTCCTAGTTTAACGTTAAAGAAGTAAGTGTAGTATTAGATGATGGGATGGTCTAGTACAACGGTCTCCCCTAAGGAGCTCAAACCTCTAGTGATTACTGAATACATAATGACAGATTTTCATAATTAATGAATAAACCTTAAACAAGTGGATGGTCTTTTATGCATGAAGTCTAAATGATTGCTCAATACTGAAGTGACATTGAGTTCTTAATCATAGGTTTGAACAAAAAATGAATGAATAAAAAGATTGTTTCTCATAATTCACCCCTACAGAGGTAACAAAATGATATCAACATTGATTTAAATAAAGAAAGGAAGAAAGAAAGAATGAAAGAAAGAAAGAAAGAAATAATGAAAGAAAGAAAGAAAGAATTCACAACATACAAATTAACACCAACAAAGTTGATCCAGACTCCACTCTTCCTGGAGTAGAAAAAGACAGATTTGAATAATGAAATAATCAGATACTTAGATCGTCTGTCACACTTGAGTCACACAAGGTGGCGCCAAACTTCAGGGATCACAGATTATATAATGAAATAATTTAATAATTACATCTTTAAATATGTAAGCCGTTGACCTATTTCTTTGTATCATCAATTCCTAGGCAGACATGGCAGGTATGAAAATGTATGCTGTCATCACACATTTTTAAAATGCCATCAGATAATCGTCAGATAATGATACTACTGTCTTGCCTGATGAATTCTGTTGGCCTGACCTCATCACAGGCGCCTGAATCTCTGTTGTGATGTGGCAGGACGTGAGATAATGGGCCCAATCCTGGTGTAGCAATAGTAGCCACAATGATGATAACAGCTGAAAAGATGGCCGCAACAGGGGCATCACCAGCATAGCTGAGAGAGAGATGTTCTTCAGTGTTCTGAGTCGTCATCCATTTGCCAGGTCCCGGTGATGTTGCCGACCTCCTAGTGCCACTCCTTCTTCTCATGGTAGATCACAACCGATGTGAAGATGTGGAGGAAGAGCAGGTAGTCAACACCCAGACTACTGTGCCGGACTTGGTGAAGCATTGTACTTCTTGGAGGGCACCGTGCCACCTTATGGACTCAATCACCCTGCATCCCTCGTACTCTGGGAGATGCATAGATCATTCAGAAAACACTCTGCCCATGACTACATCTCTCCTAATCTTGTCCCTGACAGATTTTTGCACCCTAAACTTAATCGGTGATGGCACTGTCTGTTGTTTACATAATTTAAAGAATTTAATAAGTCAGTAATAGCTATCTGTCACAATGTATAGGGGATGTACTATTTTTCTGACACGGAAGCATGGCCAGACTCCAGTCATGATGGATGTCATCATCATCAATTGAGTCAATGAATCATAAAATGTAGATATTGCACATTAACTCCACAAGAGGGAGCTTTACAAGTCTCTTCATGGAATGGAGGATTGTTGTTTACATTACTATAAAAACATTTACATTATCTTGGGGATTAACACAGATTGTCAACTTAAATACATTAATTATGTAATTAGATGATCTGTGGCACCAGATTCCAGGTGTCATGGATGATATAATCATTGTTTTATATAATTAAATAATCAAATAATGAGTTCATGTAACATCATCCACTTCACTAAGGTGGCTCCAAACCAGGCTCATGAACGATGCTGTCGTGATTAGTTTAAATATTTTAACTACATAATTGATATTAAGATGGTCTATAATAATTGCCTCCCACTTCGCGTCACCATAATCCACTGATCATTGATTATCTAATGTCCTATATTAATAATCAAATAACAACACAATCAGAAGATGAAATGGTCTGCCATACTCCACACACTTGCCTCTCAGTTGACTCCCACATGATTGTGGGAAACTCCCAGGTTCATCCCTTATTTAATCGCAGAGCATAGTAGTAACATGTTTAAATGCTGAACTGTCATTGTGGATGCAGGGTTTTTAGAAGATATCACATATTTAATGTTGGATGGCTGCCTCAAAAGAGATGGAATGAAATCCAACAATCACTAAGTCTACTCTAACAAATGGATTATCACCTTCCTGAAGGAAATCAAAAAGGGCAAACTCACCTCTTGATGAATAATTGTGAGTCTTATTATCTTTTGTTCCAAAATTTTTCTTCTTAGGAGAGAGAATATTCATAAACAGAAGACCTTGAACAGTTTCTCCACAGAATACGTTCAGTGATGATTAGGTAATCTTGAATTTGGAAACCAGTAAAAGATGTAGGTACACTTCCAAAGGTGTGGCTATGACTTTTTTAGGTGAATAAATGCTGTCATTAAATTTTTAGGAAATTGTTTTCTTGGGAGACTGTAATGTCCCATGTTAAACCATTCTCGAAGCTTTGCTCTGGTCCTTGGCCCATCATACCAGGATACAGAATGCAAGCAGGGTTGCCAGGCAACATTTATGAACCAACATTCTGTCACATTCTAGTGCCCCTCCCCCATGCTAAAAGGAGTATACCCCCCTCAATGAACTAACCTTACAGCCTCACTGAGTTAGTTTCTCACAAAAACAAAGCAGGGCTCTTTCTTTTGAGTTCTACATATTTACCATTCTCTCAAGCTACAACATGCCTATAGAGACATAAACATGAAAAACGAAAGCATCATTGTGCCATTCAAGTACAATGATGAGTACTTTAAACCTGTTTTCTATGCTTCAATCTTCTAATTTCTACAATGGAAACAATACAATTAATCGCCTCTACTATAATCCTTTTCCCTTTATTGAAAATAAAATAAACTCCTATTCATCCTCTTCCCTTTAGAGGAGCTCGATCCCATGGTTTCTCAGAGTTGTTTAGGTTTGCATTAGGCTGATGTTTAAGGATTTTGAGCAGTGTCTTCTGTTTCTTTCAGTCATTTTGGATTCCTCAATTGACAGTTCTCTATTAAGTCCTGTACCTCACTTTCTAATATGGTTATTTAGAGTGATTTATTCTTGGTGGTGTGTCATGTTATCAGCCCGACAGAGTTCATTAGATGAGATTCTCTGATCAGGAGATTATTCAGTTATTCCATTTTTAAAATCGCTGGTCACTGTGTCCTTCATGGGTTAGTTCTGTTGCAACCTCTCAGAAACTGAAGATGCGAAACAGTACAGTTTTTTAAAATCGTGTAATCATTCGATTGTTAAAAATCTACTATTACATAATCAGTAATCACTGTATAAGGCATTGTCCCCCATTCTCTGAAAACTGCTTCTGAAACCGATCTCCTGCTGTGTCAATCCCTCAGCAGCCAAATGACGGATGACACCATCATTAATTACGCAATCAAATAAGTTAATAATTGGATAGTCCTCCATACTTAACACTCATAAGATGGAGCCAAATTCCAGTAATTGTCAAGGAAGTAGTACTTAGATTATTAAATAATGCCACGTGATTAACTCCCATGGCGGAATTTCCTGACTCGAGTCAAAAGAACAACATCTTCATCGATTTAAATAATTAATATATAATGAAATATGTTTGAATAATGACATGGTGGTGCATACTTAAATCCCACATGGAGTAGTCAGAATGATCTCTTCCTGGAATAAAGATGTTTTTAAAAAATTAAATTGATAATTAATTAGTGGGCCAGGGCCAGGGCCAGGGCCAGGGCCAGGGCCAGCGCCAGGGCCAGGGCCAGGGCCAGGGCCGTGAAATACTGGGATGATGTCTGAATGCTCCTGGACTGACAGGAAGATCTTGCTGGGATCTGGCACTCTCCATGCGATGCCTCTTTAGCAGAGGCCCTGCTGTGGAGGCTCTTTCACTCATGACTTTCACAATATAATAGACCTCATTGGGAAGATTGATTTCTTTAATTACAATCATGCACATTTGATTTGTATTATATAAAGCAATTAATATTGAAGGAAACTGTTAATACTTTAAACACCTAAGTACCTAGGTTATAGGAATGAGTGCTCACAATATTGTGTATTAACAAGTTAAAATATGTTTGGTTAAAGATTTGATTTAATTTTAATTATGTAGTGCCAGTGCATGGTTTTTTGTTTGCTCACACTTGTTCACAAGAATGTTAGCTTTTTGGGTTATTTTTGTAGCAGTAACTACAGAATTTTGTCAAAATCCGGACATAGGTCCTTGCAATAAACGTTCATTAATTTTTCTCATTCATATCTCTAAACCTGTCTCTATCATTTCTCTGTCATCTTGATATGAAGTGATAGGGGATAGCTCATGAAAGAGGAAATCAACATCATACAAACAATTTGGTGAAGATTTTAGCCATCATACTTTTCTTTAATTTCAATAATCAAAATGATTTTTTTTTTTTTTTTTGTGGACCACGGTTCTTACTAATTTCACTACACCCAAAATAAATGACAAACTGTTCAGCCCTTCTGATATAATCTGCAACCCAAGAGAGAGAGAAAGAGAGAGAGAGAGAGAGAGAAAGACAGAGAAACAGACAGACACACAGAGAAAGAAAGACAGCATGAGGAGTGAGAAATGATGGAGAGGAAAGAGATAATGGGAGCAAGAGAGACGTGAAACCAAGCTTCTCCACCTTCTGGTTTCACACTCTGTACCAAAGGCACCTCATATAAGACTGGGAAGAAACCTCCCCTATGACTGGTGTCTATGCTTGAAGCTCTGATTGGCTACCAAATCCTGAGTTACAGGACTAAATGAGCAGAAAAGACACAGAACTTGAGGGCAGGTTTGGACCAGGACTACCAAACATTCTAAACTCTTTGTATAGATACAGAAGCCATTAGCGTTCCCACGCAACAACCCAGCCTCCCTAGTTATGCGTATCATGGTTTAAGTATGGGTTCTTCCTTCTTCCCAGGGATGATATGGAGAGGAAGGTTTCAGGAGTTGGTGGGATCTCTTTTAGCAGGTAGTGTGGTTTACAAGGTTTCCCTTAGCCACCATCCTGTAGACCATCAGCAACTGTTCCTTGAGAGATGGACAAAGTAGGTTGTGCAAAGCTTCAGCCTTAATATTGAGCTGCAGTTGGAGAGAGGACGTTCGAGTCGTGGCAGTGTTTGTTAGCACTGTTCCAAGCCCAACCTTCAGGGTGTCAAGGGGCGCACTCCCCTGGATTCACCTCAGGTCAGACTTCACCCTTGAAACTCCTGCCGTTGTTTCCCCATAGTAGTGGAAAGGGACAAGGTCTCCTGAGAAAATTGGCAGCATTGTGTGATGGAAGGGAGAGTGAGGAGAAAGAGAAGGGGAGAATGGAATGGGAAAGGAGAACAAGAGGCATCAAGAAGACTGAGTTTTGGAAAGAATAGAGGAGAGCAACAAAAGAGATACCATACTAGATGGAAATATAATAGGTGGTAAGAGAAATCTGGCACTAGGAAAATGTCCAGAGGTCTACAAGGATCACCCCAAATAAAAATATAAGCAATAGTGAAGAGACTACCTTAAATGCCCTTCCATATAATGATATTGATATCTACTTTATAGGATATTCTAGAGCCATCATCCAGTAGTTGAAAGAAACAAGCAGACACCCACAGCTAAGCACTATGTGGAACTCCTGGAATCCAGTTGCAGAGACAGAGGAGTGATAAGTACAGTGATAAGACCAGGTTCGAGATATCCACAGAATCACTTAAACAAAACAGTGCAGAGCTCATGCACCCCAGTCTGACAGTTGGGAATCCATAATATGACTGACCTAAAACCCCTAAAAGTGCATCTCATTTAGAAGGCCTAGTAAGTCTAAGGGACATCTGGCAGTGGAATCAGGATGAATCCCTGATGTATGAAAGGCTTCAGGAACCCATTCCCCATGAAAAAATATTCAGCCTAGACACATGGGGTTGGGCCTTGTCCCTAACCCAAATGACTTTGGGGTTGATGCAGACGTGAGAGGGATAGGAAACAGAGATGGTTATGGTAAAGTAACTTTGATTCTATTTTAACAGAATTCATTAAAATTAATAATAGGTAATAAGGTGGGGTCAACAAATTAGCTAACATTTGCTGGTGCCATGGCCCTGAAGACCCAGAGCTTTGGGCAAGATTATGGACATTGTCCTGAAGCAGTCACAGACTAACTTTGACTGTTGTATGAACACCATACCCCAGGGACCACTTTCATCTTTGGTGACTAGGAAATCCTGAAATTCCTACCTCCGCTCTCTAAGAACCATTACTAAAGGCTTCTGCCACCATGCCTGGCTTCATCGCTTCAAGTTTACTTAGTGAGACATTAGATGTGATGAATAACATGAAGAATTACACTTAACTGTATAGAAAACATCTTACATCTGTGAACCTGGCTGTCTCCATTACTAGTAATAGACAGAACCCTTACAAGACATTCAGTGAGTTTTACAAGAGTAAATGATAAGGGAAAATAATATTTCCCATATTTGAAAAGACAATGGACTTTGAGGCAGAAAACCTGCATTTGATGGGCACCATCTTCTGTTACTGGAGTTTAGTACCAGAGACTGTTGTCTGGCTACACTAACAACCAGGCTCAGTCACTCATCATAAGTGAGCCAAGCTAATGAACTAACTTCTGTTGACAAGCCAAACTACTATACCAGCACTCTGGATTCAAGGTTAACAGATATCTCTCATGTTCTAGGACAGACTAATCTATAAAGTGAATTCTATTTAAGACAGGATATCACAGTAATACTATTCTTAAAAGAAGAGAAAAAATACAAAAAGTAAAATTAATGAAAATTTAAAGCATCTATATTCAGTTTGAACACTTATGAAAACAAAAAACAGTAAATAATCCAAATCAAGGGTCATAATAGACATAGAATGCAAATATATGCAAAACAAAATTAGAAAGCTAAATATGGAATTTTTCCCATCTCTAAAGCACTCCCATATACTCGGTTCCTGTTTCTGCTATAAGGTGGTCATATAAGAAATCAATGTTTCTTTCATAGAGACATTTTTAAGACTCAAGACTTTTTCTACAATGTGATTCCCTGGAAAATGAGAATTTTATGAGTCTATAGTTGCCGTGGTGATAGGCCAAAAGTGGACCTCACAAAATTGACTTATGATCTGCAAACAAATATCATTGTCTACAAACTGGTAATCAATTTACAGACACACACATACAACAGGATTTGTTCTGTTTCTTTTTCTGGTAAAAATGTCTTTGCCATGATATTTTATAGCATCTTTGCATAATCCATTTTGAAGGCAGTACTTCAAGTTGAAGCACCCATGGGCAAATAGTGAGAACATGAAGAAGCATGGAATTTGAAGTAATAATTTCTTATATTCACATCCACAGCACATTAAGCTATGTTGTGGAATAATGGCATATGCCACGGGGTTGCTGATGCTGCCTGAGTGAGTTCCAGCATTTTTAAGTTGCAGAACAAACTCAATTCTCCAAGATGTGAGGAACAATGTGTTGTGGACTGGAGTTTGTAGGACTGTAATCAGAAACAGCATCTCAGCCCCATGTCAATTCCTCAGTCACTGAGTGTGGACAATTGGAAGACCAGCTATCATTGATGAAAGGAAGACAGAGACATAATATGATGTCAGGCAGGCAGATTCAGTCAATACTGAAAGCTCCATTTTATTCATACACCAAACTTAAGTAGTCAAACAAAGGTGCGGCAATGGAAGGGGACATCTATTAATAAGTATAAAGGGAAAACAGAAATTGCTTCCACTAATGTTAAAGGTACTCCATAATTGCACATACTATGTGCCTTCAGGCACCCCATTGCTGCACTTCCTCCCTTACTTCTGGGTGGTTAACCTGTCTACTCCCAAATCATTGCTATTTAGATAGGAGATATTCATCATCAAGGCACAGGTGTCCTGTAGCAGGAAAGATAATGTCTTAAGGACAATAGGAGTTATTGGAGCACTTTGAACTCATGACGAGTTGGAATGGATTCCCATGTAGGAGTTGAGAAACTTCTGACTGGAAGAATATATTCCAGGGCTGCCAAAGCCATACAGAAGCCTTGTATGCAAACAGATGATAAGATCTACCTTTAACTGCTTGGTGGCAGTGCAAATGTTTAATCCTAGGACACAGGAGGCTGCCTGATTTTGCTTAGGTTGAGCCCAGCCAAATCCACAGAATGAGTTTAATTCCTGCACAGAAAAACCCTGTTTTGAAAACAAAAAACAAAACAGAACAAAGTCACATAAAGGAACAGATCAACCTTCTGCTGGTAGCCTACATGTTTAAATGGTATTGAAGGAGGAAGCTTTCCCTCTTTGGCTGCTTACCCTAGCTTTGGGTACAAGTTTATTCTTTTACTATGATTAGAGCCTACTTTTTTTGGAATTTTGATGTATAATGACCTGCTTACACATCCATCCTGATAAACTAAAAAACTGCTGTAATCTTCAGATTCCCATTGGTAGGCAACCATTGTTGGACTAAATATATCACAGCTTGTGAGACATCGTAATAAATTCACTTTCTACATATATGGAGAGATTCATCCTACATTCCTTTTCATACAGAGAACCTTCATTACTGCAGTTGGTTTTTGTTTTGTTTTATTTTTTTATATGCTTACAGAAGATGTATTCCTCTGTAAATATTCAATTTTCCATGGAGACTATTTTCTCATTATGATGCCTTTGCCAAGTGTTTGCTCTGAATTTCAGGGATAAAATTCTACATACATGGAGCCATCATCTGGCATTCTGACACAAGAAAGATCATTTATCTTTTTTTGAGATGTGGTCCCTTCTTTTCTTTACTGATTATCTATAGTTCCTGTGACAAACAGGTAAAAAAGCAAATTTAGTTCAACAAAACTCAGTGTTTAACCAAATAACAAATAACACATTTTGCATTCCTAAATCTCTTTGTGGCAGTTAACAAATATTTGGAGCTCCCTTCCAACTTTTTCACCAAGAATCACTCAATCCATTTAAGTAATTATATTTAGCTAGCAACACCATGTCTAGGAGGAAGAAAGGTAAATGCATGTGTACTACAGAATGATAGCACAGTTCAGCTATAGGACAATTGCTATAGAAATGCACATCACTGCTGATGTAGAAAAGTCTTAGTGCTAGAAGGCAATCAGCAACCATTGCAATTAGTCCTTAAGCACTCTGCAACCACCTGGGAGGTGATTTTTATCACTCAGGCCTTAATAGCTAATCAGGCCCCTTTGTGATGTGCCTGTCAAAAGAAGTGCAGGGCTGTTCTGGTCTGGATTTGAAGAGAAACTACAGCCAGTGGTTTTGAGTGATGTGCTTTGAGGAAGGGCAAACTGGAAAACCACAGCATGGTGAGTGAGGGGCTGCCGTCCTCAGATCGGTGGTGGGAGATAGGTGATGGATCCAGATAGGTGGATATTCCCTGGATTGGGTGGGAAGCTGCAAGGAGACAACCTGTCCCCTGAATTCTCATGTAGTTCTTGAAATTCCCAGAAGCTAGAGGCAGTCTACCAAATAACTATTCTGTGGTCTGTATCTGCTTTGAGTACTGTGAGCAGGGAGGTGTCTATGGAAACCTATTTTAAGTCAACTTCTACATACTTCAGGTGCACCCACTGAAAGCAAGGCAACAAACTTCCAGAGCCCTTTTAGTTAAGTACCTTTTATAAGTTCAGCCGTTTGCATTTTAATTTTATGTGTAAGATCCATGTATTGTTAATTTTCTGCAGGTTGTAAAAGGCATCTCATGTAAGGGTAGCACTTCACTATTGAGCAGTGATCTACAAGAGTAGAATTTGTAACACAAACGATTTACAAATGCTTTTGAGATATTATATCTCATAAAGTAGAATTTAACTGAGGTAGTACTGCCTCTAAAACACACAAAGATAAGTGTATGCTGATCAGTCGTGTTAGAATTTTGAATCCTAGATACACATTTGTTGTCCATGATTTTCCAGACATTTGACTCCAAACCATTACACAGAAGCTACTCCTGTGTTGCAACAGCATCTAGTCCCTTAACCTTATCATACACCTGCCCCAATACAAGCTGCTCAGAGAGATATTACAGTGTCATAAACAACCTTAAATTATATTATATCATATAGTTGCAGTTTTCTTCTCCAGAAAAGCATAGTTCTACCACTGTGGCAATAGGACACCAGATTTTAAAAAGTAAACCAATGATGTATGAGTGGCCTGATAAAGCAAAGCTTTTACTTAGGTCTTCATGCAGGGATGAGAAACATTCTTAGAAGTGATAGTAACAACCAGGGGCCTAGGCCTTGAAAGATTTTCCTAAGGGCCTGGTGTATTGACAATAATACACAGAACCTCGCCAAAAACCAGGTATTTGCATTGGAGAGCTGGTAATTGTATGGAACAAAGCCTTTGTGGACAGGTTGTTTCAGATATGTAGATATAAACTACATAGAGCTATGGTTCTCAGTCCAAAGGCCACTGTGGGCTTAGTCAGCAATGATCATGAGATATCCTGTATTCCATTGTTTTAGTGGTGTTCTCCTGAGTTTGTCCCATTTAATGGGTTTCTACTTACTTCACGTAAGTGTCCCCTTTCCTTCCATTTCCTCTGTGGAAATAGTATACAAGTATCTATTCTCCTTAAACTTTTCATGGGACACATCTCCCTATCCCAGCTTTTTTTTTTAAAAAAAATCTTTTCTACCTTCTACATTTCCTATCTATCACATTTTCCATCACCTTCACCTCAGGATCCTATATATGGAACAGGTCCTTCAGTTTCAGGTATCTGGTGGCCTTTAGGAACAGTACTGGGAACACATTTGCTGTGTAATCCTCCCATCTCCCTACGTAGCTAGACATGCTGTCTCCAGTCTCTACTGAAATTGTTCACTGTGTAAAATGGAGCTTGAAGCATAAGCCATTTAAGAAGGATAGCATATATGAAAAGCAAACTATGTCTAGGCTGGCTCCTCTCTGAGTATTTTCCAGAGATAGATATATGTTATGTTAGAAATATTTGTCTTTATGGACCACCTCTGTGGGCAAAGTGATTTCTCCCTGGGAAGGCATATTAATGCTACAACAGATGCATTTGCATCTTGTTAGAAGAATGTTTATGAGATAATACCTCATGTTGATGCAAGTAGCATTGGTTGTACTCAGTTGCTCTCCACACAATGGCCTTGCTGTCTTCTGTACTATACCTTCAAATTTCTTAAATTACTGTAACACCTAAGAGATTTAAATTTTCCATTAGAGTCAGGTAGCCAACTATCCAGTGAAGTCACAGGAAAAGCATTTCCAAGTGGAGCATTGCTTCTACCTTCAGTGCAGAATAAGGAAAATTGTTTAAACTGCAGGAGGATTCAGGGTAAGCAACCAGGTGCTGAATTCACCACTATGAAAAAAAGTACATGACTGTGGTAAGGGGAGTGATTTTGTTATTTCCCAGCATGTTTTAATCTGTCAAGTGTTTGAACACAGACCAGAGTATGTAGGTGTACAGTTTGTGAGGGATGAAATGAAAGGCAGGATTGCTCAGTGGCTAGTGTTGCCACTTTTGTGGGTAGAGCTTCTTTCAGTGTCCATCAGTCATCTTGGAGGAAATGGGTGGTGCCAGCAGCTGGCCTGTCTCTCTGTTAAAAAGCTTTTTAATGAGACATTTTAAATGCCATATTCTCTAGATCTCTGAGCATTTGACTGTCTAGCATACCTTAGTATACAAAATATCCCTGTAATTAATCTGTTTTGACAACTGGATCCAAGCTGAGCGGCTGTGGAGGGATATTTTACTTAGGGCCCTGCAGCCTGACTGTAACTGGTTTTTACTTAGTAGGTTACACTTATAACCATAGAGGACAAAGAGGTAGAGAAAAACTCCCTGTGATAATAGAGGCTTAACCTTAATAAACAGCTCACAGGAAAGACTGGGTGGCATAAATATTTTGTTAGCTTGAAATAGACATTTATAACCTTAAATGTTTACCACCATTCAAAGGCACATAGCAATATAGAAATATTTGAGACTTAGTACAATTGAATTTAAGTTGTATGAAGTTAGCTTACATTTACATAAAGTTAAATTTAAGTTAAATGTACAGATATATTAAACAGGACTGTGTAAAATTGAGAAGGACTTGAATGTGAAGCTATGTATGACATTTTGAAAAAAAGAAATTAGAAACAAAGAATAAAGAATAAAGCAAATAAAAGAATAAAAGCAAAAGGTAAATGAATTACCAGTTCTGTTGGCGGCAGAAGCTGGCTAGACTCCCTGTGCCTAGGTGGCTGGTGTAGCAGAGGGAAGAACCATGGGGGGGTCAGGCTAGGCCACGATGTCAAAATGGCAGCTGCCATAAACATATCCCCAACAGCTGGCAGAAATTATAATATTTTGAGATTCAATTTTGTCTTGAGTAGATGCTGCCTCAGCCCAGCCTACTGCCCTGAGACAAGCAGCAGCTCCGGCGGGGAGGAGAGTTTTAGTGTGGCAGAAAGAGAACAGAACCAAGTTGAGGGTAAGAGTTTGTTTAGCAAAGAGATAGAAAAACCCTCCTTCCATCTACCTGTTCGCTGGCAGTAATTTGAAAGATCCTGTAAAATATCTGGATCTAGAGAGCTGTTATGTGGCCAATTTGAATTTCCTATGGGATATCTAGGTTACTAGGTTCCTAGTTAGCCACAGCCACTATGTCTCTAGTTAGCTACACACAATATATCAATACTTACCCACCCATACTAAGTCACTAGTCAGCCAATTCACTAGCTAGCCAAAAACACCAAGAAAATAGTCAGCCACACACACACTGATATAGTAGTTAGCCATTCTCCTATGTATTTTTATGTATTTAGTCAACTACACACCTAAGTCACTAGTTAGCTACAAAGACTAGGTCACTAGTTATCCACACACATTAAATCAGTAGTTAGACACACACACTATGTCAGTAGTTAGACACATACTAAGTCTGTCTAAAAGAAAAACAGCTAACACTAAGGTGGTACCAGGACTTGGGAATCAGGCCTTTAATCCCAGCAGTAGGGATTTGGAGATAGGAGTGACATGGATGGACAGAGAGAGGAAGATATGGTAGAGGAGACAGAAGAACATGCATTGAGATGATTTTGTTCGAGCAATTAGCCTGAGGGATCGAAGAGATAGCAGTCAATCTGAGGAGGCAGTGTGAGGACAGGAGCACATGGCTGGTCTGAGAATAGGTAGAAAAAAGAACTCTAGTAGCCAGATGCTCTGAATATGTGATCCTTCAGTTTTCACCCTCCCCTCCCTAATAGGTTACTGTGAGTTTTTACTAGTAAGATTAGAACTTGTGCTGGAAGTGATGTTCTCTCTTTGGAAGTGTGATATTTCAAAGTCAATAGAGGTAAAAATTTTAAATTATTAAAATATTAAATTTATTTTTTTGAAAATTACATTGGTATCTTTTTAATGTTTTTAATTTTTTAAAAAAAATTAAACATATCAAACCAGTTCATTCCACCTCACCCCCACCCTCCTTCTTCCCCTCTCTCCCAACTTCCCGAGACCACGACCACTCTCCCCTCCCATCCAAGGACACTATACACATAGGGTGATGCCTTCCAGGAGAGGTCATATAAATCTTTCAAGTCATTTGAAGTAGGGACTAAAATATCTCTCCTGTCTCAAGGTTAATGCATTATACCTCCATGGGGATATTCCCCCAAAGTCTTTTTAGCAACAGGGATGTTTCCTGATTCCACTGTCTGAAGTCCTTTAGACTGCACAGGACATTTAGCTTAGACCCATGTTCAGGGGTATCACGGTTAAATAAGGATCAGGATAAACAAATAAGCCGAATTGATGTTGATTTAGGGAGAAATAACTTACAACCTAGACAGATAAACACCAGGAAATTCAACCCAATCCTCTCCTGTCCGAGTCACGCCAGCAAGAGAGCTTTTACCGGCTCTCCCTCCGACTTCCTTCCACAGGTTACTTCAGCCCATGGCTTCACCCCCCAATGGGCGTGTTCAGTGCCACAGAAGGACTATCTCACTACAATTCCCCTTTTAGTCTAAAGAAAAGATTTAGGCTTAATACAAAACTATATACAAAACAGTGAATAACAAGTGTGCTCTAAGAAAAGGAAAATCGAGTACAAAATGACCTACATATCTAGTCCTAGGGTAAGGGCATAATGGAGTTTACAAAAGAGTTGTCCTAAGCTGGAAAATGTAAGTCTAGAACCTAATATATTTAACTAAGAAGAGAGAATAATAGTTGTGATAGTTTAATCTTCAACCCCATCAAGACCTGAGAAGGAAATTAACAATACTAGAGTAGACAAGAAATGCGCATGGACAACTTCCAAAAGGTGCAGCAAGGACAGAAACAGCAACCCACCTGAACAGTCACACTAGGTCTCACAGCAACGTATGTACATCCAGTTTTGGCTAAGGCCAAGAGAACTTGACAGACCACAACAGTTATTAAATATGAATCACAGGTAACACTATTTAGTCCATTAACATTTAGCAAGATTAAAAGAAACTATTCTATTATCTATCTTAAATTTGTGAGTCTAAAGTCCTATATGTAACTTATCTTCAAGCATAACTAAGGAAAGCTATAACCATAACTATCTGTCTTCAACTCCTTCAAAGACAACAGAAGGATAATATATAATTATATATATAATATATAAGCTCTATAAGTTTTGACTATTATAGGTAACTATGTAAAATCTGTACTAAATTATACATTACATTTTTAAATGAGCTATATAAACACAATACATAAACAAGAAGAGAAATATACATATCACAACATTGATCTTAAATTATATCAATAAATGAAAATCCATTCCAAAATGAAGTATTCATATCTATACCAAAATCCCCTTTTTACCTTTAAAAAGATATTGGTTGTGATCATTAACCATTTATAACCAAATCCCTTTAAATGAAAACAAACATTTATAAACAATATTTGGGAATTTGGGCATCGTTCTTTCCAAACTACTTCTTGCTGACAGAGGGCGCTGTCATGGGGGATACTGAGAAGATGCAGAAATCTTGGCTGTAGTCTGCAAGGCTGCTTTGTTTAAGCTGTTTTGAATGTTAGATCACCAGAAACTCTGTTTCAGGGGGTCTGGCTTGATCAAACCACATTAGTCTGTAAGGAATACACAGTTTTTTATTTTCTGTGGAAACAAAAGTAGAAATCCTTTTCCCCAGTAACTTGTCATTGAACTTAAATTTTTGAGTCAAAGCATTTTTAAAATATATAAATTGAATTAATCCACCAGTATTTCCTTTAACAGTTATTGTTTCCTCAGCAGTCAAACAATGCAAAGACAGTGTAATACCATACAGTATTCAGATTCTCTCTGAGATTTTTTCATCTTTACGTGGCTTTATTATTACTCCGTTTCTTTTACTTTTTATTTTTTGAGGCAGGGTTTCTCTGTGTAACTCTTATCTGTCCTGGAATTAACTCTGCATACCAGGTTTACTTTGAAATCACAGAGATCTGCTTGCTTCTATCTCCCAAGTGTTGGGATTAAAGGTGTGTGCCACCACACCCAGTTCCTCTTTGTCTCTTAAAAACCATTTTTTCCCAAGCCTGCATATATTTTAAAACTCTTTAAACCTTTAGAGGTTTTTCTTAATATGAATCTGTCTTTACTGTAAATGTTTATCTTTTTTTGGCCATGAGTCTTTATCTGTTAAACAAAAACATTGTTAAAATGAAAGTCTTTGTTGTTTCTGCAGCGGTTATCAAAGATGGTGGTGAGTATTTTACTGCCAGCAGTGAGAACTGTGCTCACTGCCTTAGTCTAAATGCTGCCGGCTTGGAGATGTGGTCACTGCCATTGGAAGCTCTCATACACACCAATAAATTGTTAGCAGTGCTTCTTCATAGCTGTGCGGATTTTTTCCCACTTATGCTGAGTTAGGAATCTTCCCTTAAAGGAGCAGCACGAATATCTGCTTGTCTCTTGCAAAGCAGAGTTCAACCGAGAAAAATGCTGCTACCAAGAAACCTTGCTTGTCTCTGTTCTTTTGTTTCTAAAACCCTTTTTTCAGCTTTTGTTAAATTTTAAGTGGAAGTTCTTACTAGTCACGTGGGCATCATTTGTAAGGAGTATGGTTTTTCTGCCCGCCACCTGGTCTTGTCCTGCTGCCACGCTGCCAGCCCCAAATAACGCACAGAGATTCTGTATTTGATATTATGCTGTTTGCCAGGTGCTAGTTTCTTATCGGCTAGCTCTGTCTTAATTATTAACCCATTTCTATGTATTTCCATGTGGTCTTACCAGGGAGAGGCGGCTGGCGGTTCTATTCTCTCCAGGCTTTCCATCCTGACTCCTCCTTACTACTTCCAATTTCCTACCTGTCTCCTAGTCCCTCCTATCTTCCTTTCCGATTGGCCAACAGTGCTTTATTTATTAACCAGTATGAGAAACATATACAGAATGACTCCCATCATCTCCTCTTTTCTGTCTAAATAAAAGGAAGGGTTTTAACCTTAACATAGAAAATATATAACATAACAGTTATCAAATAAGAATCACAGTTGACAATATTTAGTCCATTAACATTTAGTAAGATTTAAGAAACTATTCCATCTTCTATTCTATCTTTGTGAGTCTAAAGCCCTATGTGTAACTTATCTTTAATCCTAAGTAAAACTACAACCATAACTATCCGTCTTCAACTCCTTCAAAGACCACAGAAAGATAATATATAAGCTCTAGAAATGATAGAGACAACTGAATGCCTGGTCACCCAAAGTTCTTTTGTAATCTTTCATCTTCAGCCCATAGGCCATCGTGTGTCTGGCAGACTCTTCAGCAAACCAGGAAACTTTGTATTGCAGTTGGTCAGTCATTTTCCTCTGTGTCCTGCAGACTGTCTGGCAGACTCTTCCATGAAGCAGGAACTCTATAGCAATGTCCATCTTGCATCTGCAGTCACTTTTCTATCTAAATAAAATCCCACTTCTGACACCAGATATCGTGGTTAAATAAGGATCAGTATAAACAAATAGGCCGAATAGATGTTTATTTAGGGAGAAATAACTTACAAACTACACAGATAAACACCAGGAAATTCAACCCAATCCTCTCCTGTCCAAGTCACACCAGCAAGAGAGCTTTTACCGGCTCCCTCCGACTTCCTTCCACAGGTCACTTCCGCTCATGGCTCCACCCCCAATGGGCATGTTCAGTGCCACAGAAGTACTATCTCACTACACAGGGGTCTGTGTCAGTCCCATGTTGGATTCCCAGCTATAAGTCTGGAGCCCCATTAGCTCCTCCTTGTTCAGGTCAGCTGTGTCTATGTGTTTTTGCAGTGTGGCCTTGTCCTACCTCATCTGAATTCCAGTTTTTCTCAGTGTTTAGTTGTGCATGTATGCTTCTGTTTCCATCAGCTACTAGATGAGGGCTCCATGATGGTGGATAAGTTAGTCGTTGATCTCATTGTCAGGGAAGGGAATTTATGGTAGCCTTTACACTGTTGCACAAATTGTTGGGGTCACTCTTGTAGGACTCTGGACATTTCTCTAGGTTCAGTTTCCTCTTCTAACCTATAATTGCTCCCATTTTTATAGTCTCTATCTCTCTTGTCCTCTCCTACCTATCCTCTTCTATTCTCTTCTCTTCTCATCTCTTCTCATGTCCATTCTTTTTCTGACCAAATCTTCCTAGTCCAATGTTCTTTACTCTCCTACTTCTTTCCTTTTGCTAGTTCACTCTCCACTCAAAACCCCCCAAATCCCATATGCTCTGGGGACCGTGTCCCTTCCTGCTTCTATGAATGACCTCATAAGAAACTCTTAGAATACTCCTTGTATCCTAGTTTCTCTGGCAGTGTAATTTGTACGGTGGTTATCTTTTGCACAATGTCTAAAATCCACATATGAATGAATACATACCATGTTTATCTTTCTGTGACTGGGATACCTCATTCAGGATGGTTTCTTCAAGTTCCATCCACTTGTGTGTGAGATTCAAGATTTCGTTGTCCCCCCCCCCAGGAACAGAGTAGTATTCCATTGTGTAAATGTGGCACATCTCCTTTATACATACTTCAGTTGAGGGGCATCTAAGTTGCTTCCATGTTCTTGCTATTATAAATAATATTGCTATGAATATATGTGAGCACAAGTCTTGGTTCCATGGATGTGGATCATTTGTGTATGTGCATAAGAGTTAGGTTACTGGGTCCTGTGGTAGACTGATTCCCATTATCCTGAGGAACAGCCATGCTAGTCTGCAAAATGGCTCTTCAAGTTTACAGATCCACCTGCAAAGCATAAGTTGTCATTGCTGTTTCCAATTTTAGCCATTCTGACAGCAGTAAGATGGTATCTTAAAGTTGTTTTAATTTGTATGTCCTTGTTAGCCAAAGATATTGAACACTTTCTTAAGTGTGTTTCATCATTCCCCCTATTTAGAGTTCTCTATTCATTTCTATACCCCATTTCATAGAATTATTTGGTGTTTTGTTGACTAGTTTCTTGAGTTCTTTGTATATTTTGGAGATCAGCCCTTTGTCGGATGTAAGATTGGTGAAAATCTTTTCCCAGTCTGTAGGCTGCCATTGGGTCTTGTCCACTGTGTTCTTTGCCTTAGAGAAACTTCTAAGTTTCAATAGGTCCCATTCATTATTTGTTGATCTCAGTGTCTATGCTTCTGGAGTTATTGTCAGGAAACTGTCTCCTGTACCAATTAGTTCAAGAGTACCTCTAATTTTTTTTTCCTAAGAGGTTCAGTGTGGATGAATTCATGGAGGGATCCATTTGTACTTGTGTTTTGTACATGGCTATAGACATAGATCTATCTTCATTCTTCTATATACAATCATCCATTTGTACCAGCACCACTTGTTGAAGATGCTTTCCTTATGCCATTGTACACTTTTAGCTGTTTTGTCAAAAGTCAGGTGCTCATATGTGTGTGGGATAATACCAAGATTTTCTATTAAATTTCATTGAGGTACTTGTCTATCTTTGTGCTAATACAAGGCTCTTTTCACAACTAAAGTTCTGTAGCAGATCTTAAAGTCAGGGATGATGATGCCTCGTGAAGTTCCTTTTTTATACAGGTTGTTTTGGCTATTCTTGTTCTTTTGTTTTTCAATATAATGTTGATTATTATCTTTTCAAGGTCAGTGAAGAATTGTGCTGGCATTTTATTAGATATTGAATTGAATATGTAGATTGCCATTGGCAAAATTGCCATTTTTACTATGTTTATTCTACCTATCCATGAGATTGGGAGATCTGTACATTTTCTGGTGTTTTCTTTAATTTCTTTTTGTAAATACACAAATTACTATTATATAGGTCTTTCACTTGTTTGATAAGTGTTACCCCAAGGTAGTTTATGTTGTTTGTGGCTATTGTACAGGGTGATGTTTCTCTGATTTCTTTATTAGCCCCTTTGTTGTCTGAATATAGAATGGCTACAATTTTTTTTAGTTTATCTTGTATGCTGAAACATTGCTTAATGTGTTTTTCAGCTGTAGGAGTACCATGGTAGAGTTTTCTGGTTGCTTATGTAAACTATCATATCTTCTGAAAATAGAGAAAGATTGAGTACTTCCTCTCAATTTGTATCCTCTTGATATCCTTTTCTTGTCTGATTTCTTTAGATAGCACTTCAAATACAATAATGAAGATATGTGGAGACAGAGGGCAGCCTAGTCTTTCTACTGATTTTAGAGGAATTGCCTTAAGCTTCTCTACATTCACCTAGATATTTTCTCTGTGTTTACTACATATTGCTTTTATTATGTTTATATAAATTCCTGTTATCCTTGATGTCTACAAGACCTTTAACATGATAGGATGTTGAATTTTTTCAAAGGTTTTTTTCTACATCTAGAGAGATGATCATGTGATTTTTCATTTTTATTTTGCTTATATAGTGGTATATTTGAAATATTTTCATATGTGAAGCCATCCCTGCTACCCAGGGATGAAGCCTACTTGATCATAGTAGATGATTTTTCTGATACATTCCTGGATTCAGTTTTCCCATATTTTCTTGAGTATTTTTGCATCAATATGCAGGAGGGATATTGTTCTGTAATTTTCTCTTAGTTGTGTCTTTGTGTAAATGGGTATCAAGTTGATTGTAGCCTTAAAAAGTGTTTTGTAATGAAACTTCTGTTTCTATTGTGTGGAACAGTTTCAAGAGTATTAATATTAGCTCCTCCATGAATTTTCTGTAGAATTCTTCACTGAAGAAGACATCTGGCTCTGGGATTTTTTTTATGTTGGAAGGCTTTGTATGATTGCTCCTACTTTGTTAGTTGCTATAGGTTAATATAAGTTGCTTGTCTCATCTTGATTTAATTTTGTTAAGTAAGAGTTATCCAGAAATTTGTTCATATCCTTTGAATTTTCAAATTTTTTGGAGTATAAGTTTTCAAAATATAACATGAAAATTGCCTGGATTTCCTCAGTGTCTACTGTTCTGTACCCCTTTTTGTTTCTGATTTTGTTAATTTCCATTTTTTCTCTTTGCTTTTTGATTAGTTTGGATAAAGGTTTGTCTCCCTTGTTAATTTTCTGAAAAAAAAAAAAAAAAGCAACTCGTTATTGCATTGATTTTTTTTTCTTTGTATCGTATTCCTGCTTTCTACTTTATTGTTTTCAGCCCAAAAATTGATAATGGGGCCTACTCCTGAGGGTTAAGTTTGCTTCATTTGTGTCCTAAGGTTTTCACTTGTATTGTTAATTCTTTAATGTGTCTCTCATCCGTTTTCTTCATATGGGAACTGAATGCAATCAACTTCCTTCTAAGCAGTGATTTCAAGGTGTCCCATAAATTCATGTATGTTGTATCCACAACCTCATTGAATTTTAGGAATTCCTTAATTCTTTTTTTCTTCTTAGACCCAAGTTTGTTGAAATTGAGCATCATTCAGTTTCTATGAGTATATAGGGTTTCTGTGATTTGTTGTTGTTTTTATTGAATTCAAATTATAAAGCATGGTGGTCTGATAAGATACAGGGTAATATTCAAATGTTTTTGTATCTGGTGAGTATTTTTATGTTGCCTAGTATATGGTCAATTTCAGAGAATGTTCCATGGAGCAGAGAAGAAGTTATATTCTTTTTTGTTTGGATGGAACGTTCAATAGGTGTCTGTGAAAAACAATTGAGAAATAACTTCTGTTAGTTCTTTTGTTTCTTTGTAAAGTTTCTGACTTATGGTCCTGTCTAGTGGTGAGAGTGGGGTGTTGAAGTCTCCCACTCTTAGTGTGTGTGGTTTTATGTGAGGTTTGAATTTTAATACCATTGCTTTTACGAATGTGGGTGCGTTTGTATTTGGGGCATAGAGGTGCAGAATTGAGGTTTTGTGCTTAGGATTTCTCCTGTGATGAATACAAAATGACTGTTTTCATCTCATTTTATTGATTTTGGTTTGAAGCCTAATTTGTTAGGTATTAAGGTAGCCAAACCTGCTTGCTTCTTGGGTCCAGTTGATTGGAAGATCTTTTTCAAGCCCTTTACCCTGAGTAATATCTATCTTTGAAGCTTAGATTTGTTTCTTGTGTGCAGCAGAAGGATGGATTCTGTTTCTGTATTCATTCTGTTAGGCTTTCTCTATTTATTAGTGAGATAATACCATTAACATTGAGGGAAAGTAAGGGACATTGTTAGTTAATGATTTTTGTTTATGATTTGATGTTGGCAGTGGTTTTGTGTATATATTTACTTTGCTTTCCCCTTGGATTCTTTTGAAGTTAGATTATCTATTTCCTATGGGTTTTTGAGCTGTGGACATGCCACAGGCAGAGCATGATGTGGAGCCAATCCAGGGAATTTCCAGGTTAGGGTGTGGGGGGAATTTCCCGCAAATTTTTCCCAGACTCACTCTAGCAGAATCCTGGCAATCGGGGTCATAGATCCTGGTACACAGAGTTTCAAGTGGTTCCTGCACGGATAGGCAGATCTAGCCAGGGCCTGACACTCTCCTTCTGAATCCTCTCTAGCAGAGGCCCAGCGATGGGAGACAAGCATCCAGCACCATGGACTCAGGATGGTGGCAATGATATGTGGATCTAGCTGGGGCCTGGCATTCTTCACGTGAGGCCTCTAGCCAATGATGGTATCTGTTTTTCTAGCTTTTTTCTTTTTAATATTTATTTATTTTTTGAGACCCCATTTTTTTTGTGACTCTGCTGCTTGTACCACAACTATATCTTGTATACCATGCTTGTCTTGAACTCACAGAGATAGGCTTCCATCTGCCTCCTGAACACTAGCGTTAAATGCATGTGCCGCCACCACCCAGCTATTGGCATCTTTTAAAATATGTTCTTTAAACACATTACTGCTTGTATCTCTGTGCTGCTGCTCTCCTATATTTCTTAGATTTTATTTTTCCATTCCTTTTGTCAAGTGATGTTTATTATTGATTTCTGAGTAGAGCAAAGTTTTTTTTTTAACTTTGGGTTGTCTTATGCTGTATAATTGAGAATTGTTTTGAACTCCCAATCCTGCTTCTCACGTACAGTGCTGGGAAGAAAAACCTACACTTCCTTCCTGCCTGGCCCTTGACTGGTAAGTGAGAAGGAAAGTAGACCAGAAAATGAGTGATCTCCCAAGATCTCTGATTAGGGTGGGGACTTATATATGAAGAGAGATTTGTGCAAGGATCGAGTTCATGATCCACTTGGATACTAGTGGAGTCACAGTGCAGAATGGGAGAGAAAGGATATAAGCTGAGATTTCCTCCTTCAATGATAGTTGAGGTGAGCAATGTGGAATCAGTTAATCATTTCTACATAATCCATAATGTTCCCGGTGGGCAGTTTCTTGGAATCCCCAGATGAGGGCTATCAAGAATCTGGATAGAGGAGAGACCTTATCATGAAGAAAAATTGCTATAGTTAAAGTATTCAGCCAAAACGTGTCTGGGTGAACTATTGTGGACTATGTAACAGGGCTGATATTTTTTTGTGGTTTTGGATGTACAGTCTGAGAGAAAATGTTTGAAAAATCCTTGGTGTTCCCTATTGAAACCACATGGAGCTATGCTTATTAGGCCAATGGACACTGTGGCCTTAGTCAGTAATGTTAGTGGGATTGCCTGTTTTCCCCCTGTACTCCACTGCTTGAGTAGCCTTCTGAGGTTGTCCTATCGAATGGTAAATCCTGCTGACTTTTTAGAAGTCTATCGTTTCCTTCCATTTTCCCACAGATGTAGTATACAAGAAGCTATTCCTCATGAGAAGCTTACTTAGAATAACACATGGATTAACCAGTAACTCCCTGCACCAGCTTTAATCATTTCTTTGTTCTCCCTTCCCTACTTTTCTTATCTTCTAACACTTCTCCCTCCAGATCTGCTGTTCGAAGTTACTCCTATACTATGAAATATTATGGTGCTATCTTTTCTGTTGAAAGCTTACATTGCCTTACTGGCCCGACTTGCAGTATCTGTCTCCTAAAACAACTAAGGCTATTTATTATTGCACCAATAAACTCTGTCTCAAAAAAAAAAAAATAACAACAAAAATAACCATCTGTTGTAGGTTCTTTCCTTTTTGATCATTACCAGAAATGAACACAGTTTGCTATACAGACATATTTCTTTACTTATTTCTTAAGTCTGTGGCAATGTCCTTATGTCCTCTTGATTATCCCTGCTTAAACTACATGATTGGATGCCCTCAGTGGAATTTTTGGGACCAAGCTTCTTAAAAGCTTTATTTTTGGATACCAATTATTTATACGGATATGTTTAATAAACAGAACTCATTAATTAGTAATATTGCTCATTAAATTAAAATATAAATCTCTGAACGATTGCAGAATATTACCCCCATTTGCATAGAGAAATCTAGACCATGTGGTGTCTCTTTTTGAAACAAATATCAGTCACTGCAGGGTCAGAAGCACAACAGTTTAGGCATCCTTTTGAGATAATTTTGTAAGAATCTGTGTGTATAAGTTCTGAGCACATAGAGTCATCGGTAGCTGCGTAACATTACACAAAAATCTCAGGTTAAGTGGATGAATATTTCTTGTTTTTTTTTTTTTCAACAAAAAGTTGATGGTGTTTACCCCTCTTATTTTTTTTTTCTCTTCCTCCCCTTTGTCCTTTCCCTAATATTGTACACCTCTAGATCACTGAATGGTTGTTGTAGGTGTAGAAGCCATGCTGTGTCAATATATGTACTATATGGTTTTCATAATCCTATTGGGATTCTAACTGGTTCCCATTTGCATGAATCTTTGTAATCAGATATCATTTTATAGGGTGTTAGAAATTTAGTTTTCACTGTATTTGAGTCATGTTGCAAATTTTCCTTATACAGAATATGCATACTAATGCATCATGTTCTCAATGATTATAGTTTAATTTTTATTTATGTACTATGTTTTATTCTTGTTGTTTTCAATCTGGAAATCACATTTACTGTTTTGCTCAGCACATATTCTACTTGAGGATGACCTGAGTAAGATTCCAAAACCCAAAATTCTAGGCTCAATACAATGTCACCTCCAGATGCAGGGTATCTGACAATCTCTACTATGGTATGTAATAATTACACATGGGAAACATCTTTCACACACAATCCAAATATATAAAAACTGGGAACGAATTTGTTTTCAAAATCTTTGTTATTGAAGCAGAAAGACCCGCTGAGGGAGTGGACCCTCACGCCCCAACTCAGGAAAGGTAGTCCCCCCAAATCACTCATAAGAAGTGGTCTTGATGAAAAAGCATGAGGTCTTTTATATTCCAGTGCACTGGGGTCCACAGCCATACTCCATGTGGGGTAGAGGACTGGGAACCCTGGGTACATGGTTCATATAGCTTTTATAGGGTTACAAAAAAGCCCATGCATTACAAACCAATCATCTCATAGCATCCAGTGCAGACCAATCAATTTCAACTATTCAAGCCTGGGGTTAGCCCAGGAAGTCTGCCTTTTCTGGGCTTCTGGGTAGTGTGACAAGGTTTTCTTCCTGTTCTCATTCACTCACAGGTGCTGTCGATAAACCACCTTGTTGTAAACAGTCAAGAATGACCTTTTGCCTTCTCACTGCTAGGGGGCAGAGCCTAGGAAATATTAGGCTAAGATTTTCCATCATTACAAAGCAACAATGAGAGCAAAACCAGTCTCTTTTTGTGGATGATTCTAATAAAATTTGTTTCTATTTTAATTTTTTTTAATTTGTTTTCATTTTACATACCAATCCCTCCTTCCCACTCTTCTTCCACAACTACTCTCCCTTCCTTGCAACTTTTAATAGTCAGAGATGGTAAGGCCCGCATTCAGGAGTCAACAAAGTCCAGAATACAAATCTGACGAAGAACCAAGCCTCTCTATCTTTTATCTCAACTGAGAAAAGTATCCCACTATAAGGTGTGAGCTCCAAAAACACTGTTCAAGGAACTGTGTTGGGTACTGGTTTCACTTCAAGGGGCCCCTAACAGATCAAGTCACCTAAGTGTCAACCACATTCAAAGGGTCCAGTTTATTGCCTTGAAGGTGCCCTAGCTGTCACTCCATACTCTGTGAGTTCCCACTAGTTATAGTAGGTGTGGTGTGTCCTTGTTGGAGAGGGCTTTCCCTGTTAGAGGAAGCATATCACGGTAGAGTCAGGCGTTGATGTTTCTTATTCTCAGAATGATGCACAGTGTGTCAGACAATGCCCTGTTACCTCTGAGTCATGCTGTAAGGACTCTAACCTCTAGGACTGCAGCAGCCTCCATGCTGACATGTCCCCTCCCATAACAGAACCTCTGAAATTTTAAGTGTGACACTGCAATTAAATATTTTCCTTGTAAGTGTTGCCCTGACCCTTCTGTGTCTTTACACAGCAATGAAAACCTAACAAAGACAGAAGTTGGTTCCAGGACCTGGGTTATTTCTATGATAGACTCTCCCTATCATACAATTTATATCTGATGTGTTCTCAGTAGTGTTGTTCTGGTAGCTTGCCTCTCCCTTTATGTCTGTTTATTGGGATTTCTTTCTCAGGGTATATGTAAGTTAAACGGCCAAAGAAATGTTGCATGTGGACCTCTAATTCAGTTTACTTTTAATGTGACTGGGTGAATGCATCATAATGTACATGTGTAAAATAAGTGAGGGAAGCACCAAGGATTATATGACTATATTGTCAAAGACGTTTACATTTACAATGTGAGAATTATACTTCTTTGTATTATTTTAGGATGCAGTGACCTATGATGATGTGCACATCCACTTCACTGAGGAAGAGTGGGCTTTCCTAATCCTTCTCAGAAGTATCTCTACAGAAATGTGATGCTGGACACCTACAGGAACCTCACTGCTACAGGTATGACTGAATTTTCTTTCATATTTTAAAATAAGGGACCAACTGTTTCTTGATTATTGATACTATTCTGTAATTTGATTAAGAAAAGGGAAAATTGGGTGAATGAGGCATGGTTCTAAGGTTCATTGAAGTTATTACTTAAATTTTGTACAATTTGCAAGAATACATCATATATTTTCTGTTATTTCAGGCTATATTTGGGATAACCATAATACGAAGGATCATTGTCAAACTTCTAGAAGACACAGAAGGTAAATTTTCATGTGCATATTTATGCAAATTTGGCTCTGCAGATATTTTAATGTATCCTGGAAATTTTATTGAAGAGTCACACTTAAAAAATTAAAAAGATTAAGAAGAGCAACAGTGAAAATAAGTGTAGTTTAAAGTACAGTGATGATTGTCATTTTCTCACAAAACCCTGTACCTCAGTGAAAGGTAGCTCTTCTGTGTTTGCAAGGCATTTGTGTAAAATGAGAAGGAAACTATCTCTTAACATATATCACCCTTTGAATTATAGCACCCGGATATCTTTTCTGTAGATATGCCAGTCTGTTTAGTTTCATTCTATTCAGATATTTTAAACAGTATACATGTTCAATAAGTGACAAGTATATGTCCAAGAACTCCTAAGAAAAAAGTCTATAGTTAAGCAGGCATTTCTTATCTATTTGTGACTTTGCTATGGATATTGAAAGGGTCAGTTTATGAGTGTCAAGAAGGTTGTTACGGAGAAACCTTAAATTTGATTTAAAGATAGTCAAAGTGTGAATGCTATGTGGAAACCTTTTATTTGTTTTCTTAGTTTCATAAGCATATCATATGTAGAGTAGTGTAGTTGTGGCCCATACCTTTAATTCAAACATTCATGATCAAGAGCAAGGTGTATCCCTTAAGTTTGTGATCACCCCAGTCTACAAAGTGAGTTCCAAGATAGTTAGGTTTACACAGAGACATTCTGTATTAGAAAATGCAGGGGGGGGGAAAGTATTTAGTTTACTCTAAATACAAGCCATGTGAATTTAGAATGTGTAAAGAAGCACCGTACCTCTCTTAGGACAGTGAGAAGAAATGAAAGATATTTAGTAGCCCCCTCTTTGAGGATATGTGTTGAGTGTGAAACAACTTTCAAATTTATCAGTATTCCTAAGTCATCTGAAAGATACCATCAATTTACACTGTAGTAAATCCATATGACAGTTGGAATGTGTGAATGCTTCCATTTGTACTGGTATATTTAGCCAATGTAGTATGATTTCTATGAAGGAAAAACTGATAAATAGTATAAATATGGCAAAGCTCTGAATCATTTCAATTTTTTCAATTCTATGGGAGATTTTATGTAAATAGATGCCATAATTGAGGGCCATGAAATAAAGCTCTTACTCTGAATCCACAGGTATCTTCAATGAAAACAAAACAATACAACATTAGAGAAGCATTATGAATGTATAACTCAAGATCTGATTCTTGTTTACAATTAGACCAATTACAACTTTATTTTATACATGTACTAACTTTATTTAGTATCATGCATGTGGTAAAGTTTTCCATATGCTAATGATCTTTGCAGGAATCAAAGAAGCCATAAGGGAGTGAATCCTGTGAATATACACAATGAATGTGTGAAAAACTTTGTTGGTTACAGGCATCTTCAATGGCTTGAAAAAAATTCATACTGGAGAGAAACTGTATAGAAGTCTAGAGTGTGGTGAAGTCTTTGCATATCACAATTTCCTTCTTCTCAATGAGAGTGCACACATGGTAAAAATCACCTATGAATGTAGTCAACGTGGTAAAACATTTGCAAGACATACTATGCTTAAAAGACATCTTAGAACATATACTGGAGGGAAAATACAAGACTATAATCTATGTGGCAAATGTTTTTCACAATACAGTTATACAGTATGTCATAAAAGAACACGTATTGGAGAGAAACCCTATGTATGTAACCAATGTGGTAGGGCATTTTCACAAGTTAGTACGCTACAATCTCATCATAGAACACATACTGGAGAGAAAACCTATGTATTTAATCAATGAGGTAGAGCGTTTTCACGTGCCAGGAATCTCCAGTCTCATCATAGAACACATACTGGAGAGAAACCCTATGTATGTAATCAATGTGGTAGGGCATTTGCAAGTAATAGTCATCGTAAAAGACATATAAGAACACATACTGGAGAGAAACTCTACATATGTAATCAATGTGGTAGAGCGTTTTCATATGCCAGTAATCTCGAGTCTCATCATAGAACACATATGGAGAGAAACCTTATGGATGTAATCCATGTGGTAAAGCTTTTTCACAACGCAACAATCTGGTATGTCATAAAGGTACACATACTGGAGAGATACCCTAAGAATGTAGTCAATGTAGTAAAGCCTTCACAACATATGATGTGCCTAAAAGTCATATAAGAACACATACTGTAGAGAAACCTTATGGATGCCATGAATGTGATGAAGCCTTTGCATATCCCAGCACTATCTTACGTCATAAAAGAATGTATACTTGAAATATAATGAATGTATCCCATGTGGTAAAGCCTCTCTATGTATCATTAGTCTTTATAATGAAAGAAATAAATCATAATGCATAAAAACACTATACATGTATCCATTGTTGTAATGCTGTGCACTTTGCTTATCCCAATAATCTTTGTGAGCCTAAGAAAACCCTTATGGGAAGGAATCTTCCTAGAAAGGATGTGGTATGATCTTCATTCAACAAACATTGACTTACATAGTTTTCTGGAGAGAAAAATATCTGACACATTTGAACAATCAGTTCAAGCACTACAATGCCTCTGTTTTGTTCTCACTTGCAAACTCATGTGGAAAAAAGTCCTGGAACTTCACTGGTAAGGGAAGCATGTTTCATGGTAATTCTTGACTTGATTTACATAAAAACCTCATTCAGATGGATTGCTATATCTAAGCCCAATCCTTCATGCTTAGTTTCTTTTACATGAAATAATTAATGTTGCAGGAAAACTTTGAATACTTTAAGACCCTGAACACAATGGTTGCAGGATTGAGTACTAATTGGAGAAAAATATTCAAATATGGAAATCTGTTTAGAGATTTGATTTAATTTTAATTATGTGATGTCAGTGTGTGAGTATGTGATTGTTCATGGTTTCTCACAAGAAGGTTACACCCTTGAGTATTCCTGTAGGAGGAACTACAGTATGTTCTCAGAAAACTGACATAGGTCATGGCAAAGAACTTGCTGTAATTTTGTTCATCCACATTTCTAAACCTGTACGTATTTTAGATCCAGTTTTATCATCTTGATATCAGGTAATAGGGAAGAAATCATGGAAGAGGAAACCTACATCATGTAAATAATTTTGTTAACATATTAGATATCATACTTGACTTTAGTCTTTTTGTTTTTTTTTTTTTTTTTCTTAGTTATGAATGCCCATTCTTAGCTTGGTTTGTTTCTTTCATATTTATTTTATTTTATATAACTAAGCCCATTTAAATGGAAACAAACATTTATAGAAAATATTTGGGCGTTGTTCTTTCCAAACTACTTCCTGCTAGTAAGGGGTGCTGTCATGGGGGATTCGAAGAAGAATAAGAAATCCTGGCTGTAGTCTGTAAGGTTGCTTTGTCCAGCTGTTTTCGATGTAGGATCACCTGGTTCTCTGTTTCAGGCGGTGTGGCTTGATCAAACCATATTAGTTTGGAAGGAATCCAAATCTTTTCATTTTCGGTGGAAACAAAAAAAATAGAAATCCTTTTCCGCAGTAACTTGTCCTTCAACTAAATTAATTATCTTAAAACCAATATTGACTCCCTCTTTTATGTTCTGTCTCTGTCTCTGTCTCTGTCTCTGTCTCTCTCTCTCTCTCTCTCCTATCTTCTATTCCTAACCAGGCTCAATCTTCCTGGTTGCAGGTTTTCCTTTCCTCCCCGTCATTTTCTCCTTCTTCTCTCTTCATTCACTGCCCCCCCCCACTTCCCCTGAGCTCTGGGGGACTTGTCCATTACCACTTCTTTGAGGGACTTTATATGATTCTCTTAGAATATACCTTGTATCCTAGTTCCTCTGGTGGTGTGAATTATAGGCTGGTGATCATTTGATCTACGTCTAAACTCCATATATGAGTGAGTACATACTGTGTTCCTCTTTTTGTGACTGGGTTACTTCATTCAGGATGGTTTCTTCATGTGCCATCCACTTGCCTGTGAATTTCAAGATACCATTATTTTTCTCTGCAGAGTAGTAGTCCATTGTGTAGATGTGCCACATCTTCATTAACCATTCATCAATTGAGGGTCATCTAGGTTGCTTCCAGGTTCTTGCTATTACAAAGAGTGCTGCTTTGAACATAGTTGAACAGATGTCTTTGTTTCATGGATGTGAATCCTTTGGGTATATGCCTAAGAGTGGGATTGCTGGATCATGTGGTAAACTAATTCCCATTTTCCTGAGGAACCACCATACAGATCTCCAAAATGGCTGTATGAGTTTGCACTCCTAACAGCAGTGGAGGAGTGTTCCCCTTTCCCCACAACCCCTCCAACATGAGTCATCGTTGTTGTTTCTAATTTCAGCCATTCTGGCAGGAGTAAGATGGTGTCTCAAAGTTGTTTTGATTTACATTTCCCTGAAAGCTAGGGATGTGGAGCATTTTCTTAAGTGTCTTTCAGCCTTTTTGATTTCCTCTATTGAGAATTCTTTCTTCAGTTCTGTACCTCATTTTTTAATATGGCATTTTGGTGTTTTGTTGACTAGTTTTTTGAGTTCTTTGTATATTTTGGAGATCAGCCTTTTGTTAAATATAGGATTGGTGAAAATATTTTCCCAGTCTGTGGGCTGCCGTTTGGTCTTGTCTACTGGGTCCTTTGCCTTACAGAAGCTTCTAAGTTTGAAGAGGTCCTAATTATTAATTGTTTCTCTCAGTGTCTGTGCCCCTGGAGTTATGTTCAGGAAGCAGTGTTCTATACCAATTTGTTCAAGGGTACCTCCTACTTTCTCTTCTAAGAGGTTCAATGTGGCTGGATTGATGTTGAGGTCTTTGATCCATTTGGACTTGAGTTTTGTGCATGGCGACAGACATGGGTCTATTTGCAGTCTTCTACACACCCTCATCCAACTGTGCCAGCACCATTTGTTGAAGATGCTGTCCATGCCCCATTGTATAATTTTAGCTGTTTTGTCGAAAATCAGATGTTCATTCATGTGTGGGTTGATATCAGGATTTTCAATTTGATCCCTTTGGTCTACTTGTGTATTTTTATGCCAATACCAGGCTGTTTTCAGAACTATAGCTCTGTAGTAGAGCTTAAAGTCAATAATGGAGATGTCTCCTAAGTTCTTTTATTATATAGGGTTGTTTTGGCTATCCTGGCTCTTTTGTTTTTCCATATAAAGTTGATTATTATCATTTCAAGGTCGGTGAAGAATTGTGGTGGGATTTTAATGGGGATTCCATTGAATCTGTAGATTGTTTTTGGCAAGATTGCCATTTTTGCTATGTTTATCCTACCTATCCTAGAGCATTGGAGATCGTTCCATTTTCTGGTATCTTCTTTAATTTCTTTCTTTAGAGCCACAAAGTTCTTATTATTAGGTCTTTTTACCTGTTTGGTAAGTGTTACACCAAGATACTTTATGTTGTTTTTGGCTTGTGGCTATTGTAAAGAGTGATGTTTCTCTGATTTCTTTCTCTGTAGGGCTACTGATTTTTTTGAGTTTTTCTTGTATCCTGCTAGTTTGCTGAAGGTGTTTATCAACTGTAGGTGCTCTCTGGTAGAGTTTATTGGGTCGCTTATGTAAACTATCATATCATCTGCATATAGAGACAGTTTGACTTCTTCCTTTCCAATTTGGATCCCCTTGATCTCCCTTTGTTGTTTTATAGCATTAGCTAGAAATTCTAGTACGATATTGAAGATATATACATATAGAGAGAGGGCAGCCTTGTCTTGTTCCTGATTTTAGAGGAACTGACTTAAGTTTCTCTCCATTCAGTTTGATGTTGGCAGTTGGTTTGCTGTATATTGCTCTTATTATGTTTAGGTATGTTTCTGTTATTCCCGACCTCTCCAAGACCTTTACCATAAAACGTCCAGGGCCAGCTTGATTCAATGCAGAATTCTACCAGACAGTCAAGGAAGAACTAATACCGCTACTCCTCAAATTGTTTCACAAGATAGAAACAGACGGTTCATTGCCAAACTCTTTATATGAGGCCACAATAACCTTGGTACCCAAGCCTCACAAAGACAAAACTAAGAAAGAAAATTACAGACCAATCTCCCTGATGAACATCGATGCAAAAATACTCAATAAATTACTGGCAAACCGAATTCAAGAATACATTAGCGAAATCATCCACCATGACCAAGTAGGCTTCATCCCTGGAATGCAGGGATGGTTTAACATATGAAAATCTATCAATGTGATCCCCCATATAAACAAACAGAAAAAGAAAAACCATATGATTATCTCCTTAGATGCAGAAAATCCTTCGAAACATTTCAACACCCTTTCATGATAAAGGTCTTGGAGAGATTAGAGATAACAGAAACATACCTAAATATAATAAGAGCAATTGACTTTAGTCTTAATAATAAAATTGATTCATGTGGAGATTATCTGTTAGTAAGTTCACTAGATTGAATAGAAATGATATATTAGGTAATATTGGGGAACAACTTACACGGATGATAATAAAGAACTTCGGAGATGTTCCATCTTAGAAGGATGAAGTCCCTGCCCTTCTGATTTGATCTGCAACATAGTAGAGAGAAGTGAGAGACAGAAATGTGGAAAGGGAGTGAGAAATAGATGGTGGGGGAGTGAGAGAGTTACAGACAGGTTGCGACTGAGAGAGGTTTACCCCAAGGTTCTCAACCTTCTGTTCATATACTCAGAACCAAAGGCACTATGTAAGAAATAAATTCATGAGATGATCTGAGCAGAAAACCTGGATTTACAAGAACACACCCCTCTAAATGGTGGGTCCACTAGAGGTTCTTAGTGGTTCCTATAGCCTAAGTGACAAAACCAGGCAAGCAGAAGATACACAGCTGCTTGAGAGTGGGATTTGTAAAATGGTAACCAAATAATCCCACCATTTGTATACACATAGAAGCCCACAGGGCTTTCACCTAAATTACCCTGAGACCCTGAGTGTGGGGGCATTTGTCTGAGTCTGGCTTCTTTTTGCTGGCAATGGACAATGTGCGGTGGAGTTTAAATGTGTTGGTGGACTCAGCAGGAGGTGTGCATAGAGAAGTTTTCTCTTAGCTGCCAGGTTGGAGACCTTAGGCATCTGTTCCTTGAGTAGATGGATAAGGAGGGTTGAGTGACGCTTCAGCCATAACAGTGTGTTGCAGGTAGCACCATTCCGTTCCCCAACCTTAATGTAACTAATGCAAACCCTCATCTGAATTCACCTAAGTTCAGTCTTCCCTGAAAAAGCTGCCATTAGAGTCTCGACCGGGATGTGGAGCAGATGCAAAGGCATTCACTTTTAGATCCACCACCTGATTCCTTGTTTCCTATTCTCCAGGGCAACCCAGGACAGTTATGCTCTGGTTAAGTATGGATTCATTTTTTCAGTATTATTAAAACATTGCATCAGAAACTCTTGGTTACAGTTTTCGTTTCCACTCACCAGCACTTTTAAGTGCACAGGGAGGCTTTGCTCTTGTGCTCCTGCCCACACAGCAGAACTAATACAGTATTCTTGTTCCTCCCTGGAATCTATGATCTCACATTTCACCACAATCAAATAGTCCAGCCCTCCAGATATGAGAGAGTGTATCCATTGTGTTGTACTTTCCAATTGATTTTCTCACTTCTTTCAATTAGTCACTCAATCTCTCCTGCTCTAAAAAGCTTACCCCTTTGGAGGTGCCTACCTGCCCCAATTCCTTTCCACCACTACTCTCTGGAATATACTCCCAGATACTTCTCTGAAGCTCTTTGTCTCTGTCCTCCATAGTGTAGGAATGAGCTGCTGAGTCAGATGATTGGTTTCAGCTTGCATCTCTCTCACTTTTAGCAGAAGGAGACCCAGAAGATGGAATGAGCTCCTGACACAGCAGTTGCTGCTGGCAGTTTAGGAATTAAGTTCCTACCTACTTGCAGCCACTCTGGTGTTTGACTTGGTGTCATCACTTCTTGGAAAAATCAATGGCTAGGTTTGTTTACTAGATGCAACAGCTTGTTAGCCTCTAATCAACCTGTAAGACCCAGGCATTATGGTAACCTTACTCTGTTACATGGGAGAATGCACTGAAGAATTTTCTATGCTCAGCCCAGAGTTCCATGAATACTATTGTGCCCACAGAACCCAAGACCCCTATAAAGACAGATTTTGCCCACTTACACTCCCTCCCTCTTCTCTCTCTCAGGCTCTTTGTTCTCTTGCTGCTATTTCTGCTCTCTTTCCTTTCATCTCTTTGTGCTCCTGTCTCCCCATTCTCTCCTGTCACCTGTCTATGTGTCTGTTTCTCTTTATCTCTTTTTTTGTTTTATTCCATCTCTTTCCCCTTACTAATAAAACTTCACACTCAAGTTCTGGCTGCCTGGCATGTTTGTACCCCACCTTAGTCACCCTCTACTTCCATGAAATCTGCAGTGGTCCTCCATGCAGGACCACCATTAAGTTTATCTTAATATTGAAGCAAGAGGACACTGTCATGAGATATCCACCCTACTGGTACCCAAAGATAACTGAGCCGACATCACTGAATTTACATAGCTGTAATGTGGGGCAACATATTTCTCCATTATATCTGTCTGTGATAAAAGTCAATTGTTAGTAGAAAGAGGATGTGGGGATTCGACTCTTTGCCTGACATTGAAAATCCTGACCTGAATTTTAAATTTTCTTTTACTTTTTTGTTGATGCTATGGCTGCGTTCGAACTCCTGGGTATAAGATAGCCTACTGAACTGTCTCAATCTCTGTTGTAGCTGGAATTGGTGGATCATTACTAGAGGTACCCCACTACCCAGTTTTAAGGTGAACTTGTAGAACAGGATGACACTTGTCATATGCATGTCATGGTTAGAGTTTCATTTTTTTCTTCAACGTTTTAGAGGATTTTCCTCTACGTGAGTGTGTATGGGTCTTTCATATGCCTTTGTTTTTTAAAGATGCACTTGCAGCTTGACTTTTTCAGTCAGAAAATACTCACCAATTTGAAATATTTTTATTTTTTCAAATTATTTAGGTTACTGTTTGCTAAATTCTAGTGATTAACTGTAGGTGTCAAAGATGATATAGTTATGATTTTTTTTGCAATGTTTGTGCCTATCTGTGGATGTTTTCCTTTCATACGCAAGATTTCTTATAGTGAACATTCACCTTGTGCTCTCTATTAGCAAAAGAGGACCTTGCTAGCCTTATAAACCTGCCTCTACCTATTAAGTGCTGGTGGGGGAGGGCAAGTGTGCTTCACTTAGCTTCTTACTCTCATTATGTTGATAATGGAAAACTCACCTTTTGATGAATAATTGTGAGTCTTATTATCATTTAAACCATTATATTACTTCTTAGGAGAGAGAGACCATTCATAAACAGAAGTTTTTGAACTGTGTCTCCACGGACTATGTTCTCTTATATTAGGTAATCTTGAATTGGGTAACCAGTAAAAGCTGTCAGCAAACTTCCAGTGATATGGCTATGACTTACTGAGGCGAATAACATGCTGTCATTAAAATTTTAGGGAACAGTGTTGTTGGGAGATTGTAGTGTGCCATGATAACACTTTATCGAAGCTGCTCTCTGGTCCTTGGCCCATGATACCAGGATATAGAATGCAAGCAGGGTTTCCAGGCAATATTTATGATTGAACATTCTGTTACATTCTAGAGCACCTTCTACATGCTAAAATTAGCATACCCACCCATCGACTAACCTTATCCTCACTGATTTTCTCACATAAACAAAAACAAAGCAGGGCCCTGTTTTTTTTATTTTTTTTGAATTACACAATATTTACGAGTTTCTTAAGCTACAACATGCCTGTAGTAATATAAGCATGAAAACGAAAGCATCATTATTCCATTCAATTACATTGATGAGGATTTCCACCTATTTTTTATACTTCAATTTTCTCATTTCCAGAATGGAAAAAATACAACAGGTTGCAGGGAAGTATGGCAAGACTCCAGTCATGAAGAATGTCATCATCATCAATTGAGTCAATGAATCATAAAATGTGATGATACTGCACATCAACACCACAAGAGGGAGCTTTACAGGACTATTCATGGAATGGAGGATTTTGGGTTTACATACTTACACACATATTTACATGATCTTGAGTATTATCACTAATTGTCAATTTAAATACGCTCATTATGTAATTAGATGATCTGTGGCACCAAATTCCAGGTGTCATGGATGATATAATTATTGTTTTGTATTATGAAATAATCAAATAATGAGTTCATGTAACATCATCCACTTCCCTCAGGTGTCTCCAAACCAGATTCGTGAACCATGCTGTCATGATTATTTAAATATTTTGACTACATAATTGCTATTTAGATGGTCTATAATAATTGCCTCCCACATCGTGGAACCGCAATCCACTGATCATGAATTATCTAATGTCCCATTTTAATAATCAAATAACAACATAATAAGACAATCAAATGGTCTGCCATACTCGACACAATTGACTCTCAGTTGACTCCCACATGATTGTGGGGAACTCCCAGGTTCATCGCTTATTTAATCGCAGAGCTGAGTAGTAAAATGTTTAAATGCTGAAATGTCATTGTGTATGCAAGGTTTTTACAAGATATCACATATTTAATGTTGGACGGCTGCCTCAAAAGAGATGGACTACGATCCAATAATCCCTATGTCTACTCTAACAAATGTATTATCACCTTCCTGAAGGAAGTTAACAATGGAATACTCACCTTTTGATGAATAATTGTGAGTCTTATTATCTTGTGTTCCATAGTTTTCCTTCTTAGGAGAGAGAGCATCCATAAACAGAAGCCTTTGAACTGTTTCTCCACAGACTATGTTCTCCGATAATTAGGTAATCTTGAATTTGGTAACCAGTAAGACCTGTAGGCAAACTTCCAGATATTTGGGTGTGATTTGGTTTGGCGAAACAAATGCTGACCATGAAAAGTTTTAGGAAATCGTTATCTTGGGAGACTGTAATGTCCCATGATAACACTTTCTCGATGCTGCTCACTGGTCCTTGGCCCATGATACCAGGATAGTGAATGCAGGCAGGGTTTCCAGACCACATTGATGAGCCAACATTCTGTCACATCCTAGTGCCCCTCCCACATGCTAAAAGTAGAATACCCACCGATCAACTAAACTTACAGCCTCACTGATTTTCTCACAAAAACAAAGCAGGGCTCTTTCTTTTGAGTTCTACATATTTACCAGTTTCGCAAGCTACGACATGCCTATGGTGACATAAGTATGAAAATGAAAGCATCATTATGCCATTCAAGTACATTGATGAGTATTTTAAAACTGTTTTCTTTGCTTCAGTTTCCTAATTTCTAAAATGGAAACAATAAAACGAATTGCCTCTACCATAATCCTCTTCTCTTTATTGAAAATAAAATAAACTCCTCTTCATTCTCTTACCTTTAGCGGAGCTTGATCTCATGGTTTCTCAGAGTTGTTTAGATTTGCCTTTGGCTGATGAATAAGGATTTTGAGCACTGTCTAATGTGCCTTTTGGTCATTTTTGACTCCTCAATTGGTATTTCTCTATTAAGTCCTGTACCCTGCTTTCTAATATGGTTATTTAGAGTGATATATTGTTGGTGGTGTGTCATGTTATCAGCCCAACAGCATTCATTAGATAAGATTCCCTGATCAGGCGATTATTCAGATATTCCATTGTTTAAAATCGGTGGTGGCTGTGTACTTCATTTGTCAGTTCTGTTGCAGGCTCTCAGAAACTGACAATGCGAAGCAATACAGTTTTTTTTACTTCATGTAATCATTCTAGCATAAAAAAAATTCTACGATTACATAATCAGTAATCACAGGATAATGCAGTGTCCCTCCTTCTCTGGGCACTTCTTCTGGTACCAATCTCCTGCTGTGTCAGTCTCACAGCAGCCAAATTAGGTATGACACGTTCATTACTTATGGAAACAAATGAGTTATTAATTGGATAGTCCTGCATACTTAACTTTCATAAGATGGAACCAAACTACAGTGATTGTCATGGAAGTATAACTTATATAATTAAATAATGCCACACGATTAACTCCCAGGGAGGAATGGCCAGACTCCAGTCATGAAGAACAACATCTTCATCGATTTAAATAATTAATATATAATGAAAAATGATTGAATAATGACATGGTGGTGCATACTTATATCCCAAATGGAGTAGTCAGACTGATCTCTTCCTGGAATAATGATGTTTTTAAAAAATTAAATTGATAATTAATTAGCTGACGTTTTAAATTAACACTGATGAGGAGGCACCAAAGACTTAAAACTATCCCTGATGTAATGATCTATTTACAGAGCTAAATGATGAAGTAATGAGATGATGTTACATCATCAACTCATAAAATCTGACTCCAAAAATGACTTAGGGTCCATAACATTACCTGTATTTTAAATACGTTAATTAAATGATGAATTATTATTTAATTTCCTAGTTTAACAGGTAAATAAGTAAGTGTACTATTAGATGATGCGATGTTCTGGCACGAAGGACTCGCCTAAGGAAGCTAAAAACTGCAGTGAACATTGAATACATAATGACGGATTTTCATAATTCAATGAATAAACATTAAACAAGTGGATGGTGTTTTATATGTGAACTCTACGAGATTGCTCAATCCTGAAGTGTCATTGAGTTCTTAATCAGAGATTTGTACAAAAAATGATAGATTAAAGAGATAATTTCTCATAATTCACCTCTAGAGAGATAACAAAACGATCTCATCATTGATTTAAATAAATAAAAAAATAATGAAATCACAAGAGACAATTAACACCATCAAGTTAGATCCAGACTCCACTGTTCCTGGAGTAGAAAAAGACAGATTTGATAAATGAAATAATCAGTTAGATCGCCTGTCATACTTGAGTCACACCAGGTGGCACCAATCTTCAAGGTTCACAGATTATAAGATGAAACAATTTAATAATTACATCTTTAAATACATAAGTCGTTGAACTTTTTTGTATCATCAAATCCTGGGCAGACTTTCCAGATATGAAAAATTATGCTGCCATCACAGTTTTTTAAAATTCATTAGTTAATCATCAGATAATCAAACTGTCTTGCCTGAAGAATACTGTTGGCATGATATCTTCACCAGCGCCTGAATCTCTGTTTTAGTGGGCCAAGACCTGAGATAATGGGCCCATTCCTGCCAAAGCAGTAGTAGCCAAAATATTGATAACAGCTGAAAAGTTGGCTGCAGCAGGGTCATCACCAGCATTGCAGAGAGAGAGATGGTCTTCCGTGTTCTAGGTTGTCATCTTTTTGCCAGTCTCAGGAATGGTGCTGACCTCCTTGTGCCACTACTTTTATTCATAGATCACAAACGATGTGAAGATGTGGAGTAAGAGCAGCTAGTCAACACCCAGACCACCATACTGGCCGTGGTAAGGTCCTTGTACATCTCGGAGGGCACCATGCAATATTCTGGACTAAATCATCAAGCATCCCTAGTACTCTGGGAGATGCATAGATCGTTCAGAAAATGTTCTGCTCATGTCTACAAATTTCCTATCCTTGTCCATGACAGATATTTGCACCCTAATCGTAGTCTGTGATGGCATTGTCTGTCGCTTAAATAATTTAAAGAATAAAATAAGTCAGTAATACCTAACTGTCACAATAAAGAGGAGATGTAGGATTTAGCTGTCAGGGAAGCATGGCTAGATTCCAGTCGTGAAGAATGCCATCCTCATCAATTGATGCAATATATCTTATAATGAGGACATCCTTGTGCCACTACTTCTTCTGTTCGTAGATCACAACCAATGTGAATATGTGGAGGAATAGCAGGGAGTCAACACCCAGACCACCAAGCCGGGCTTGGTGAAGTCTTTGTACTTCTTGGGGTGCACCGTGCAATCTTCTGGACCCAATCATCCAGTATCCCTAGTACACTGGGAGATGCATAGATCACTCAGAAAATGCTCTGCCTATGTCTAAAACTTTCCTAACCTTGTCCCTGACAGATATTGCACCCTAATCGTAGTCAGTGATGGCATTGTCTATCATTCAAATAATTTAAAGAATTACATAAGTCAGTAATAGCTAACTGTCACAATAAAGAGGTGATGTAGCATTTAACTGGCAGAGAATCTTGGCCACACTCCAGTCATGAAGGATGTCATCATCATCAATTGAAAAAATGAATCATAAAATGTGATTATATTGCAAATTAACGCCACAAGAGGGAGCTTTACAGGTCTATTCATAGAATGGAGGATTTTTGGTTTACATAACTATACAAATATTTCCATTAACTTGGGTTTTAACACGAATTGTCAATTTAAATACTTTAATTATGTAATTAGATGATCTGTGGCACCAAATTCCAGGTGTCATGGATGATATAATCATTGTTTTATATAATTAAATAAGCAAATAATGAGTTCATGTAACATCATCCACTTCCCTAAGGTGGCTCCAAACCAGACTCATGAACGATGCTATCATGATTAATTTAAATATTTTAACTACATAATTGATATTTAGATAGTCTATAATAATTGCCTCCCACTTTGAGTCACCACAATCCACTGATCATGGATTATCTAATGTCCTATTTTAATAATCAAATAACAACATAATCAGACAATCAAATGGTCTGCCATACTCGACACAGTTTACTCTCACTTCACTCCCACATGATTGTGGGAAACTCACAGGTTCATCCCTTATTTAATCACAGAGTTGAGTAGAAAATGTTTAAATGCTGAAATGTCATTGTGTATGCATGCATATTTAATGCATATTTAATGTTGGACTGCTGTCTCAAGAGAGATGGACTACAATCAAATATTCCGTAAATCTACTCTAACAAATGGATTATCACCTTCCTAAAGGAAGTTAACAATGGAAAACTCATCTTTTGATGAATGATTGTGAGTCTTGTTATCCTATGTTCCGTAGTTTTTCTTGTAAGGAGAGAGAGCATCCATAAACAAAAGCCTTTGAACTGTTTCTCCACAGATTATGTTCTCTGATCATTAGGTAATCTCAAATTTGGTAACCAGTAAAAGCTGTAGGCAAACTTCCAGAGATTTGGCTATGCCTTGATTAGGCGAATCAAATGCTGTCATGTACATTGATGAGTATTTTAATACTGTTTTCTATGCTTCAATTTTCTAATTTCTAGAATGGAAACAATACAACGAATGGCTCTACCATAATCTTTTTCTCTGTAATACTACTCTGTAGGGGGGACAAAATGGAATCTTGAAATTATCAGGCAAGTGGATGGAACTTGAAGAAACCATCCTGAAAGAAGTAACACAGGCACAAAAAGAAGGACATACTATGTACTTGCTCCCATATGGATTTTAGACATAAAGCAAAGGATCACCATCTTATAATTAACAACACCAGAGAAACTGATACACAAGGAATATCTAAGAGATTCATATAAGGTCCCTCAATGAAGGTGAAAACAAAAAATTCTCCAGAGCACAATGGGATTGGGGAGCCCTAGGTGGGGTGGGAACTAGGAGAAATAGAAGGGGAGGAGGGGAAACCATGTGGGATTAGGAAGACTGAGTCAGCAGAGGAATAGAAGAGAGAAAAGTAAGAGAAAGTTAGATACCATAAAAGGGGGAGCCATTATAGGATTGAAGAGAAAACTGAAACTAAAGAAATGTCCAAAAACCTACAAGAATGACCCAAGTTAAAAATTTGAGCAACAGTGCAAAGGATACCATAAATACCCTTCCCTGATAATGAGATAAACAACTAATTTATCCAACACCATGGAGCCCTCATCTAGTACCTGATGGAAGCATAAGCAAACACCCACAACTAAACACTGAGCCGACTGGAGTCCAGACGCAGACAGGGAGGACAAGGCCAGGCTGCAAAAACACATAGGGACCGTTTACCAGAACTGTCTATGTGGGAATCTATGGAGATTCCCACATGGGCCTCATCAGTATACTTGTTATTATCCTCTTCATACTTTGATGGGTTAAACCCTGTGCGGATATCCACCTCTAGACTGGCTTCCTGTTTAATACTGTAAATTCATTTGTGTTTTTCCATACTTTACTTATCTTTACGAAAATGTCTTTTGAAGGGCATGTGTGTGGTATGTGTGTATGTAGATGGAGGTAACAACAAGTGTTTCCAGAAACCAGAAATGAATGTCAGATATCCAGAAAGAGGTCCAAGTGTTTCTGCCTGCTAAGATCAAACACTGGTCCACAGAGAAGTTATGAAGCACCCTCATTCGCTGAGCCATCCATCATTCCAAGAGTTTCTCTCAGAATATATGATAAGATTACATGAAGCTGAGGAATAAAAATCCCAAGAGTGTTGCATGTTAGATTAGTATCTGTCTGAAAGTTCTAAGATGCAGAAGGTGTAGAGACAAAGAGACACAAGTGTATGCAAACACAGTGATCACAGTGCACAAGTCTGGGATTGTCAAGGGAAATCTTTAGTAAATTAAAAATCTGCAACACACTCTCTCATGCAAAAGCATTTTTTATTGAGCTTATTGGAAACTGTAATGTCTAGGATGGTGGGTGGGGCAAGTACTATCCAGCTTAAATGTCTCCCATAACCACAGAAAGACAGATCTCAGTAGAAAGGAGAGAGGACCGTACTCTCACAACAATTCATTCTACAGTCAATGTTACTCTTCAGAAAGGAAATATATGTGCACATGTTACAAATCTTTATGTAAGTCAGGCAAAGAAAAGGTGGAGGCAGAGACATGGAACACATTTCATCCAGTCCATGGTGCTCTTTGTACTATGCTCTCTGTCTTTATCCCCTCCCCTGTGTATCTGAACTCTCACACACTGATTGTGGTGGGGTCAGTCCACAGTGTTCTCAAATCCCTTTTCCTATCTGAGGTTGGGTCTTCACCGTTGGCCCTGAGCAGTTGAGCAGGCCCTGATTGTCCATGTCAAAGCTTCTCTCTCTCTCTCCTCTGATTCCTTGGTATGACATTGTCTCCAAGTATATCCAAAACACCTTGAATAGACAAGCTCTGTGTCTCTCTAAAGAGTCACTGGAGTCCTTGATTTCCTTTCTCAGGCCAGCAGTAATCTCTCATCCTTTATTCCCAACATGAACATAGGGAGGCCTCTTGGTGATAGACACAGTATCGCCTGCAATCTAGACACTTCTTACTCACAAAGTAGACCTCCTTTGGCTGTCTTATTGCTCTAAGAGTGTCCAAGAGCTCAGAACAACATTGGACAAATCTGTCTGGCAGGACATCACCAAAGTCATCATACACTTCACCAGGGCCAGGATACATCTCCAAGGTGAGCTGTGTCAGGTGGGCAGGTGCTGAAGCAGCTTCTTAAGGCTGGTCAAAGACAGGAAGTTCTTAATCAAATTCACCTCCACCAGCTGGGAACACTGGCTCAGGGCAGGGAGGATGACATCCATTTGGAAGTCCATGAGCATACAACCCTTCAATTTTAATGTCTGCAGGATAGCTATCAATCTCTCTAGCAGTCTCCCCAGAAGTGGATGACTTAAATTTAAAAAGGTGACACCACTCAGGTCCAGATGTGTGAGCCGATGGACGCTTGGACACTGGGACAGGTAACTCATGTCTGATTCTGATAGTGAGCAGCGAGTGATTGCTAGGGTCTCTAAGGGACTCTCCAAGTTCCTACAGAAAGACAAGGCAGATTATCTCAGTAAGTTTAATAGTGGTAGAGAAAGGGCACCAACTTCAAGTGAGCAGTGGTTAGTGTGTCCTAATGTCGTTCTGAGATCTTGGTGGAGGTCAATTCCAGAATGCTCTCAGATGGAGAAGTAACAGCACAGGCAAAATCATGTGACTGCTTAGGCCCCCAACCCTGGTTCCTCTGCGCTGTCAAACTCAAAGCCTCATCAGATGACAAATGTGGCCAGCAGGAAGCCAAGAAAGAAGACCTGGTGGCAACTCAGAGCCTTCTCTGTGTGTGCTAACATTGGTCCTCATGAGTCCCACCTCCTAGCACAGCCTCTGTACTACTGAGAGGTCTTCCCTTTGACCCACCCTAATCACTTCACTCTCAGTAATTTTCCATTGACTTAGACACTACCTGTGCTCAGAGAGCCCCTGTCCCTTGGAAAATCAGAGAGCGATGTAAACTGTGCATACAGTTCTGAGGACAGTGCTGAGTTGGGGCAACATGTGACTTAAAACACCCTCCCCTCTGTAGGTCAGCTTTCAAAGACCGTTTCTCGGTGATGGTGGCAAGAATGGCAGAAAGACTACTAGAGCAATCATTCAGAGGTCATATCCGCGTGTAGTCACCAGTGCCTGGCAAGCCCCAGGTGTACACTGATGTTTCATGTAACACGGAAAGGATCTTCTCTGGCCTGTGAAACAAGCTCTCTATCCTTCCTTACCTGAGCACTTGATCCAGTCTTGCATTCAGGAGGAAGACACGATTCAAACAGAGATGCTGGAGCTTGTTGAGTTGGGAGAATTGAGAAACGATCTGTCGAAAACAACTTTGTTTCATCTCTTGGTTCCACAACCAACGCAAGGGTGTGATGACTTCATGAAGAAGGAGTTTCTGAAGGTTTTTCATCTGGCCCAGGCCAGGGGCAAACTTTGCAAGGGTCCTCAGGTCCCAGCGAGCCTTCACTTCCAGTTCCCGTATACTGCATGGTGCAAATACCTCCAGCAGCTCTAGGGGGTTATAGACAGGGCGGGCCCCAAACTCCAGCTTTTCACAGATCACCTGCAGCACATCTTTTCTCTGCTGGGCCCAGCAGTGGAAACATTCCAGGTATTCACTGAGATGTCTGGAATGGAGGGAAAGGTTCATCATCACAGTCACAACCTCTTTTCCCTGTCTTTCGGGATGGTGCACCACTGGTTGGGTCTCTACGACGACATCTGGAGAGCAGACACCATCCTCTGTTCCAGCCCACACGTTCCAGAAGTTATGATGGGCATCCCGAAAGTCAAGCACCTCTAATTTGCAATTCCTGTTGGTCAAACAAGAAGGGGATTCAAATGGCAGGCCTGCCAATGTATAATCGGCTTTCACCTCACACATCCACTTCCCTTGAATGCATCCTGGAAACCAAGACTCAAAAGTTTCCTTTCTAGGGCCTGGCTACAGAGGCTGAGGTAGACTCATTGTGTGTTGACTACATCTCTTAGCAGTGGGCTCCATGCACCACAGTCTCTTTTCATTTATTCACTTCTCTAATACAGCTCTGATTCAACACGACCCACATTCTGAACTCTGTAGTCACTTCTCTCCATCCACACTCTTCCCCTCCATGTCACACTTTCTCACTCACCTAGGTCGATCCTTCTGCTGAATCAGCAAATCAAGGCCAGCCAGCACAGACTTCAAGATCTCCAGGTCAGGAAACTTCATCAGGGCTCCCAAGGGAAGGCATCTGAAAGGCGAGGCTGCCACCATAGTACTTAGGATCTTGGTTTGTTTCCCCTTAAATGCATCTTTGAATAGTGGTGGGAAGAGCTCCATGGGCAGTTTATTAAGAGCAGAGATAGCCAAGGCTTCATTTTTGAGCAGACTACTTCTTGCCAGCATCTGGAGTGTCAATGGCAAACTCATCTTGACCTTCACACAGACAGGTGCTATGGGGATATTCAGAGGAATTAATCCTTTCAGACAAGTCACTTTCAGCAGGACTCTCTGCCCCTTCATGTCGTAAACCCAGCCGGGCTTTGGTCACTAGTCTAGAAATGTTTGAAAATCCATATTTCCTATTACACACTGTCTGAATTCTCATAGGCATAGGTCCCTCAAAGGCCTCATGCTCATGGACATGAGCCACCATGGCAACAAATCTCCCCATTATTCTGCTAATCAAAAACACTGCTCCCCAGAATACTACAACCCTGGGCAATGAGAGAGTGGAAAATAAACAAGAGCTAGACTCTTTTGTGGGAAATCATCTTCAAATGTATTTCTTGATCCTCAAGTTCAAAGTTAAAAATTCCACAGCCAAGTTTACTTTGCATTCAATCAGTGGGGGTTATTGGGAGAATATGTGAAATGGAGACAGTCGCTGTCATTTCTAATATTTTGGACCTGGAGCCAAGATGAGCCCCAGACCACTCTTTAGGAGTTTGATTACTGACGATTTGTCAACTTGATGCTTCGCTGAGACTCATGGCCATCTGTGGGCTTCTACAGAATTTTCTTCATCTTCAGTTAACAAGTCCATAATCACATTGAATTAAATCCTTTTAAGCCAGATTGGAGTTGTTGGTCGATACTTGCTCAGTGTGTCTTAACCCCTGAATATCACAACCTCATCATTCTCTTAAAGGGCACAGCAGGTTAACACCTGTGCTCCATGCACCACTGTCTCTTTTCATTTATTCACTTCTCTAAGCCAGCTCTGATTCAACACGACCCACATTCTGAACTCTGTAGTCACTTCTCTCCATCCACACTCTTCCCCTCCATGTCACACTTTCTCACTCACCTAGGTCGATCCTTCTGCTGAATCAGCAAATCAAGGCTAGCCAGCACAGACTTCAAGATCTCCAGGTCAGGAAACTTCATCAGGGCTCCCAAGGCAAGGCATCTGAAAGGCGAGGCTGCCACCATAGTACTTAGGATCTTGGTTTGTTTCCCCTTAAATGCATCTTTGAATAGTGGTGGGAAGAGCTCCATGGGCAGTTTATTAAGAGCAGAGATAGCCAAGGCTTCATTTTTGAGCAGACTACTTCTTGTCAGCATCTGGAGTGTCAATGGCAAACTCATCTTGACCTTCACACAGACAGGTGCTATGGGGATATTCAGAGGAATTAATCCTTTCAGACAAGTCACTTTCAGCAGGACTCTCTGCCCCTTCATGTCGTAAACCCTGCTGGGCTTTGGTCACTAGTCTAGAAATGTTTGAAAATCCATATTTCCTATTACACACTGTCTGACTTCTCATAGGCATAGGTCCCTCAAACGCCTCATGCTCATGGACATGAGCCACCATGGCAACAAATCTCCCCGTTATTCTGCTAATCAAAAACACTGCTCCCCAGAATACTACAACCCTGAGCAATGAGAGAGTGGAAAATAAACAAGAGCTAGACCCTTTTGTGGGAAATCATCTTCAAATGTATTTCTTGATCCTCAAGTTCAAAGTTAATATTCCCACAGCCAAGTTTACTTTGCATTCAATCAGTGGGGGTTATTGGGAGAATATGTGAAATGGAGACAGTCGCTGTCATTTCTAATATTTTAGACCTGGAGCCAAGATGAGACCCAGATCACCCTTTAGGAGTTTGAGTACTGACAATTTGTCAACTTGATGCTTCGCTGAGACTCATGGCCATCTGTGGGCTTCTACAGAATTTTCTTCATCTTCAGTTAACAAGTCCATAATCACATTGAATTAAATCCTTTTAAGCCAGATTGGAGTTGTTGGTTGGTACTTGCTCAGTGTGTCTTAATCCCTGAATATCGCAACCTCATCATTCTCTTAAAGGGCACAGCAGGTTAGCACCTGTGCTCCATGCACCACTGTCTCTTTTCATTTATTCACTTCTCTAAGATAGCTCTGATTCAACTCGACCCACATTCTGAACTCTGTAGTCACTTCTCTCCATCCACACTCTTCCCCTCCATGTCACACTTTCTCACTCACCTAGGTCGACCCTTCTGCTCATTCAGCAAATCTCATAATACTCTCATAACACTAAGCTGCATGTTGGGTTCTAGGCTAACCGGGGCTAAATGAGATTTTCAGCTTCAAATAGCAAAACCAAACATAATAACAAAACCAAGGTTACTAAGATGGCCCGAGGGACTGGAGATCCTTGGTAAGGTTGTATGTCCTGATGGGCTTGAATGGCTAACCTGATCAGCACACACATAAGAGGTGTTCCAATCCCAGCACTTGTGTTAGTGACTTGAGGATCCAAACAACTCTGTTTAACTTGGCCAGGATAACCCTTATATGCCCCTATCCTCTTACACCTTCCATTCAAATCGCCACCATCAGCCATATTCTGCCATCTGATTGGATAATTGAGCATATCCCCACCCAATCATACTTGAGCTTTCACAGCTGTGGCTTGAGAGAATCAGATGTGGGAAAGGTGTGTGTGGGGGGGAGACCAGATTGTACCAAAGACTCAGGTTAACTCTAACACTAGTCCATGCACAGGCATTGGTGTCTCACACCTTTAGTCCCGGCACTTGGGGCACAGAGGCAGGCAGATCTCTGTGAGTTCAAGAGAAGCCTGTTCTACAGATTGAATTCCAGTACAGACTGCAATGCAATACACAGAAACTGTGTCTTGAAAAAAACAAAAAATTAACAAAACAAAACAAACAAGCAAACAAAACTTCTCCCCCAATTTTCAATTCTGGGATTTACTCTCATGATGACATGTAGACATTTGTATGATTTTCATATTCATTGGATCAATGAAGCTCAGCCCTATCTAAACTCTTTATTCATTCTGAGCTGACTTGGAAATCTCATTAATCCTCCTACCTGAGCTTAGTGGCATAGCTTTTATGTGACCAGTTTGATTGGATCTCCCATCAGGAAACAGATTGAACTGAGTCTATGGTAACAGTAAAAACCCATTCTCCAAGTCATCTCAAACTCTAAGCATCTGTCTCTGTATTGTTAAATAATTAGTTTTATAGTCTTTAATCAGCTTTCCATTTTATGTAATCATTGCCATGACCACTGGAATCTGACCAGGGCTTCAGTAACCTTCCAATCTTAGTGGAAGAATAAAGAAACAAGATACGTTCGTGTTGACTACATCTACTTTCAGGACAGAGATTGAACTGAGTTAGATCCTGTTGAAAATTACAAAATCAATTGTATTTTTTTTGAGACAGTGTTTGTCAGTGGTCACACCCTACATTCCTGGTACTAGCTCTAAGACCGTGCTATGCTACCCTACACTCACAGAGATCTGAATTCCTCTAACACCCATGTGCTGCCAATAATGTTGAGTGCAGCAAGATACAAAGCAGACCCAGAGAAAGCCAAGCCACTACCTCTTACCTTTATGTCAGGAAGAAAGCACTATTCCTGTCTCCACAAACTCACACCAAGTTTCAGACACCTTCCTCTCTTTGGAGGGGCTGGAGAATTCTGAGACTGACTCCTCAATCCCCCTGCTTCTACCTTTTATACATCTCTAGGGCTGGGATTAAAGATGTGACCTCTGTGAGCTACAGACAATATTCAGGTCATACCTAGAAAACCTGTACTCCACAAAATTTGAGAATGCAAAGGAAATGAACCAATTTCTTGAAAATTTTCACCAAAATAAAATCTATAACAGACAAACAACTTCAATAGACCTATAAACCCCTAACGAAGTAGAAGCAGTCATCAAAAGTCTTCCACCACAAACACACACACACATACACACTCACACACACACACACACACACACAGAGAGAGAGAGAAAGGGAGACAGAGAGAGAGAGAGAGAGAGAGAGAGAGGGAGAGAGAGAGAGAGAGAGAGAGAGAAAGAGAGAGAGAGAGAGAGAGAGAGAGAGAGAGAGAGAGAGAGAGAGAGGAAACGACCAGGGACAGATGGATTCAGTCCAGAATTGTACTGGAAAATCAAGGGAGAGCTAAATTTTGTACTCCCCAAATTGTTCCACATAATAGAAACAGAAAGTGCGTTTCCAAACACTTTTTTTTTTTTTTTGGAGGCCACAATCACCTTGGTATTCAGGCCACACAAAGACACAACTAGGAATAAAAACTACAGACCAATATCCCTAATGAATATTGATGCAAAAATACTCAATAAAATACTGGCAAACCAAATCCAAGCATACTTCACAGAAATCACCCACCATGACCAAGTAGGCTTCATCACTGGTTTGCAGGGGTTGTTTAACATTCTAAAATCTATCAAGGTGATCCACCTTACAAACAAACTGAAAAAGATAACCACCCGATAATTTCCTTGGATTCTGAAAAAGCCTTCAGCAAAAATCAACACCCTTTCACGAAAAAGGCCTTGGAGCGATCAGGGGTAACAGGAACATATCTAAACATAAAAAGAGCACTATTCAGTAAACCAACAGACAATATCAAATTGAATGGAGGGAAGTTTAAGGGGATTTCTCAAAAATCAAGAACAAGACAAGGCTGTCATCTCATTCCATATCTCCAATATTGTACTTGAAGTACTAGCTAAAGCAATAAGAAAACAAAAGTAGATCATGGAGACACAAACTGGAAATGAAGAAATCAAACTTTGTCTATTTGCAGATGATATGATAGTTTACAAAATTGAACACCCACCAAAAAAAAACAAACAAACAAAAACAAAAAACCATCTTCTACCAGATAACACCTGAGGCTTACAAACACCTCCAGCAAACTAGCAGGATACAAGATATTCCTAAAATAGTGAGTATCCCTTCTTTATTCAGACAACAAAGGGGCTGAGAAAGAAATCTGAAAAACATCATCATTTACAATAGTCACATATGACATAGAATATCTTTGGGTAATGCTTACCAAATAAGCAAATGACCTAATAATAAGAACTTTGTGGCTTTAAAGAAAGAAATTCAAGAAGATAGCAGAAAATGGAAAGATCTCCCATGCTCTTGGTAGGATGAACATTGTAAAATGGCAATCTTGTCGAAATCAATCCATAGATACTGTGCCATCCCCATTAAAATCCCAGCACAATTCTTCACGAACCTTGAAAGGATAAAAATAATGGACTTTATATTGGAAAACAAAAGAACCAGGATAGGCAAAATATCCTGTACAATAAAGGAAGTTCAGAGGTCATCACCATTCCCAACTTTAAGCTCTACTAGGAGCAATCCTCCTGAAAAGGGCCTGGTATTGCCAAGAAATAGAGCAGTAGACCAATGGAATTGAATAGAAAACATGATAATAACGCACACACCTTCGAACACCTGATTTTTGACAAAACAGTTAAAACTATACAATGGGAGGAGTAAATCATCTTCAACAAATGATGCTGGCACAACTGGATGATGGTGTGTAGAACTACAGATAGGACCATGTCTATAGCCATGCACAAACCTCAAGTCAAAGGGATCAAACACATCATGATAAATCCTGCCACACTGAAACTCTTAGAAGAGAAAGTGGGAGGTACCCTTGAACAAATTGGTATGGAAGACCCCTTCCAAAATGTAATTCCAGACACTGAGATTGACAATTAGTAAATGGGACCTCCTCAAACTTAGAAGCTTCTATAAAGCAAAGGACACAGTTGACAAGACCAAATGGCAGCCCACAGACTGGGAAGAGTTTTTCACCACTCCTACATCTGACAGAGGGCTGATCTCCAAAATATACCAAAAAAAATTTAAATAAATAAATAAATAAATAAAGCAAGAAAATAGCCATCAAAACACCAAATAACCCTATTAAAAAACAGGGTACAGAAATGAAAAGTATTCTCAATGGAGGAATTCAAAATGGCCGAAAGACACGAAATGAAGTGATCAACATCCTTAACTATCAGGGAAATGCAAATCAAAAGAACTTTGAGATACCATCTTACTCCTGCCAGAATGGCTAAAATTCGGAACACCAATGACATCTTATGCTGGAGAGGATGTGGAGAAAGGAGAACACTCCTTCTCTGCTGCTGAGAGTGCAAACTTACACAGCCAATTTGGAGGTCAGTGTGGCGGTTCCTCAGGAAATTGGGAATCAGTCTACCACAGGAACCGCTGATCCCTCTCTTAGTCATATACCCAAAGGATGCACATCCATGCAACAAAGACATGTGCTCAACTGTGTTCGTGGAGCATTATTTGTAACAGCAAGAACGTGGATGCAACCTAGATGCCCCTCAACTGAAGAATGGATAAAGAAGATATGATGGCACATCTACACTGTGAGGAGAAAGAAAAAACAATGGAATCTTGAAATTCTCAGGCAAGAGGATGGAACTTGAAGAAACCATCCTGAAAGAAGTAACACAGTCACAAAAAGAAGGGCATGCTATGTACTTGCTCACATATGTATTTTAGACATAGAGCAAAGGATCACCAGCATATAATTGACAACACCAGAGAAACTGATACACAAGGAAGATCTAAGATATTCATATAAGGTCCCTCAATGAAGGTGGAAACAAAAAATTCTCCAGAGCACAAGGGGATTGGGGAGCCGTTAGTGTGGTGGGGACTAGGAGAAATAGAAGGGGAGGAGGGGGAAACCACGTGGGATTAGGAAGACTGAGTCAGCAGAGGAATAGAAGAGAGAAAAGAGAGAGAAAGAGAAAGAGAGAGACCATAAAAATGGGACCCATTATAGGATTGAAGAGAAAACTTTACCTAAAGAAATGTCCAAATACCTACGAGAATGACCACAGTTAAAAATTTGTGCAACATTGCAAAGGATACCATAAATGCCCTTCCCTGATAATGAGATCAACAACTAATTTATCCAACACCATGGAGCCCTCATCTAGTACCTGATGGAAGCATAAGCAAACACCCACAACTAAACACTGAGCCGACTGGAATCAAGATGCAGGCAGGGAGGACAAGGCCAGGCTGCAGAAACACATAGGGACCGTTTACCGCAACTGTCTATGTGGGAATCTGAATCCCACATGGGCATCATCAGTCTACTTGCTATTATCTTTTTTCATACTTTGATGGGTTAAACCCTGTGGGGTTATCCACCTCTAGACTGGCTTCCTGTTTAATACTATAAATTCATTTGTGTTTTTCCATACTTTAACTTTACTTATCTTTAAGAAAATGTCTTTTGAAGGGCATGTGTGTGGTATGTGTGTATGTAGATGGAGGTAACAGCAAGCGCTTCCAGAAACCAGAAATGAATGTCAGATATCCGGAAAGAGGTCCACGTGTTTCTGCCCGCTAAGATCAAACACTGGTACCCAGAGAAGTTATGAAGCACCCTCATTCGCTGAGTCATCCATCATTCCAAGAGTTTCTCTTGGACTTTATGATGAGATTACATGAAGCTGATGTATAAAAATCCCAAGAGTGTGGCATGTTAGGTTAGCATCTGCCTGAAAGTTCTAAGACGCAGAAGGTGTAGAGACAAAGAGACACAAGAGTATGCAAACACAGGGAGCGCAGTGCACAAGTCTGGGATTGTCAAGGGGAAACCTTAGTAAAGTAAAAGTGTGCAACACACTCTCTCATGCAAAAGCATTTTTTATTGAGCTTATTGGAAACTGTAACGTTAAGGATGGTGGGCGAGGCAAGTACTATCCAGCTTAAATGCCTCTCATAACCACAGAAAGACAGATCTCAGTTGAAAAGGGAGAGGACCGTGCTCTCAACAACAGTTCATTCTACAGTCAATGTTACTCTTCACAAAGGAAATATATGTGCACATATTACAAATCTTTATGTAAGTCAGGCAAAGAAAAGGTGGAGGCAGAGACATGGAACACATTTCATCCAGTCCATGGTGCGCTTTGTACTATGCTCTGTCTTTATCCCCTCCCCTGTGTATCTGAACTCTCACACACTGACTGTGGTGGGGTCAGTCCACAGTGTTCTCAAATCCCTTTTCCTATCTGAGGTTGGGTCTTCAACATTGGCCCTGAGCAGATGAGCAGGCCCTGATTGTCCATGTCAAAGCTTCTCTCTCTCTCTCTCCTCTGATTCCTTGGGATGACATTGTCTCCAAGTATATCCAAAACACCTTGAATAGACAAGCTCTGTGTCTCTCTAAAGAGTCACTGGAGTCCTTGATTTCCTTTCTCAGGCCAGCAGTAATCTCTCATCCTTTATTCCCAACATGAACATAGGGAGGCCTCTTGGTGATAGACACAGAATCGCCTGCAATCTAGACACTTCTAACTCACAAAGTAGACCTCCTTTGGCTGTCTTATTGCTCTAAGAGTGTCCAAGAGCTCAGAACAACATTGGACAAATCTGTCTGGCAGGACATCACCAAAGTCATCATACACTTCACCAGGGGCAGGATACATCTCCAAGGTGAGCTGTGTCAGGTGGGCAGTGTGCTGAAGCAGCTTCTTAAGGCTGGTCAAAGACAGGAAGTTCTTCATCAAATTCACCTCCACCAGCTGGGAACACTGGCTCAGGGCAGGGAGGATGACATCCATTTGGATGTCCTTGAGCATACAACCCTTCAATTTTAATGTCTGCAGGGTAGCTGTCAATCTCTCTAGCAGTCTCCCCAGAGGTGGATGACTTAAATTTAAAAAGGTGACACCACTCAGGTCCAGATGTGTGAGCCGATGGACGCTTGGACACTGGGACAGGTAACTCATGTCTGATTCTGATAGTGAGCAGCGAGTGATTGCTAGGGTCTCTAAGGGACGCTCCAAGTTCCTACAGAAAGACAAGGCAGATTATCTCAGTAAGTTTAATAGTGGTAGAGAAAGGGCACCAACATCAAGTGAGCAGAGGTTAGTGTGTCCTAATGTCGTTCTGAGATCTTGGTGGAGGTCAATTCCAGAATGCTCTCAGATGGAGAAGTAACAGCACAGGCAAAATCATGTGACTGCTTAGGTCCCCATCCCTGGTTCCTCTGCGCTGTCAAACTCAAAGCCTGATCAGATGACAAATGGAGCCAGCAGGAAGCCAAGAAAGAAGACCTGGTGGCAACTCAGAGCCTTCTCTGTGTGTGCTAACATTGGTCCTCATGAGTCCCACCTCCTAGCACAGCCTCTGTACTACTGAGAGGTCTTCCCTTTGACCCACCCTAATCACTTCACTCTCAGTAATTTTCCATTGACTTAGACACTACCTGTGCTCAGAGAGCCCCTGCCCCTTGGAAAATCAGAGAGCGATGTAAACTGTGCATACAGTTCTGAGGACAGTGCTGACTTGGGGCAACATGTGACTTAAAACACCCTCCCCTCTGTAGGTCAGCTTTCAAAGACCGTTTCTCGGTGATGGTGGCAAGAATGGCAGAAAGACTACTAGAGCAATCATTCAGAGGTCATATCCGCGTGTAGTCACCAGTGCCTGGCAAGCCCCAGGTGTACACTGATGTTTCATGTAACACGGAAAGGCTCTTCTCTGGCCTGTGAAACAAGCTCTCTATCCTTCCTTACCTGAGCACTTGGTCCAGTCTTGCATTCAGGAGGAAGACACGATTCAAACAGAGATGCTGGAGCTTGTTGAGTTGGGAGAACTGAGAAACGATATGTCGAAAACACCTTCGTTTCATCTCTTGGTTCCACAACCAACGCAAGGGTGTGAAGACTTCATGAAGAAGGAGTTTCTGAAGGTTTTTCATCTGGCCCAGGCCAGGGGCAAACTTTGCAAGGGTCCTCAGGTCCCAGCGAGCATTCACTTCCAGTTCCCGTATACTGCATGGCGCAAATACCTCCAGCAGCTCTAGGGGGTTATAGACAGGGCGGGCCCCAAACTCCAGCTTTTCACAGATCACCTGCAGCACATCTTTTCTCTGCTGGGCCCAGCAGTGGAAACATTCCAGGTATTCACTGAGATGTCTGAAATGGAGGGAAAGGTTCATCATCACAGTCACAACCTCTTTTCCCTGTCTTTCGGGATGGTGCACCACTGGTTGGGTCTCTACGACGACATCTGGAGAGCAGACACCATCCTCTGTTCCAGCCCACACGTTCCAGAAGTTATGATGGGCATCCCGAAAATCAAGCACCTCTAATTTGCAATTCCTGTTGGTCAAACAAGAAGGGGATTCAAATGGCAGGCCTGCCAATGTATAATCGGCTTTCACCTCACACATCCACTTCCCTTGAATGCATCCTGGAAACCAAGACTCAAAAGTTTCCTTTCTAGGGCCTGGCTACAGAGGCCGAGGTAGACTCATTGTGTGTTGACTACATCTCTTAGCAGTGGGCTCCATGCACCACTGTCTCTTTTCATTTATTCACTTCTCTAAGATAGCTCTGATTCAACTCGACCCACATTCTGAACTCTGTAGTCACTTCTCTCCATCCACACTCTTCCCCTCCATGTCACACTTTCTGACTCACCTAGGTCGATCCTTCTGCTGAATCAGCAAATCAAGGCCAGCCAGCACAGCCTTCAAGATCTCCAGGTCAGGAAACTTCATCAGGGCTCCCAAGGGAAGGCATCTGAAAGGCCAGGCTGCCACCATAACACTTAGGATCTTGGTTTGTTTCCCCTTAAAGGCATCTTTGAATAGCGGTGGGAAGAGCTCCATGGGTAGTTTATTCAGAGCAGAGATAGGAAGGCTTCATTTTTGAGCAGACTACTTCTTGTCAGCATCTGGAGTGTCAATGGCGAACTCATCTTGACCTTCACACAGACAGGTGCTATGGGGATATTCAGAGGAATTAATCCTTTCAGACAAGTCACTTTCAGCAGGACTCTCTGCCCCTTCATGTCGTAAACCCTGCCGGGCCTTGTTCACTAGTCTAAAAATGTTGGAAAACCCATATTTCCTATTACACACTGTCTGACTTCTCATAGGCATAGGTCCCTCAAAGGCCTCATGCTCATGGACATGAGCCACAATGGCAACAAATCTCCCCGTTATTCTGCTAATCAAAAACACTGCTCCCCAGAATACTACAACCCTGGGCAATGAGAGAGTGGAAAAGTAAACAAGAGCTAGACTCTTTTGTGGGAAATCATCTTCAAATGTCTTTCTTGATCCACAAGATCAAAGTTAAAAATCCCACTGCCAAGTTTACTTTGTATTCAATCAGTGGGGGTTGTTGGGAGAATATGTGAAATGGAGACAGTCACTGTCATTTCTAATATTTTAGACCTGCAGCCAAGATGAGCCCCAGATCACCCTTTAGGAGTTTGAGTACTGACAATTTGTCAACTTGATGCTTCGCTGAGACTCATGGCCATCTGTGGGCTTCTACAGAATTTTCTTCATCTTCAGTTAACAAGTCCATAATCACATTGAATTAAATCCTTTTAAGCCAGATTGGAGTTGTTGGTTGGTACTTGCTCAGTGTGTCTTAATCCCTGAATATCGCAACCTCATCATTCTCTTAAAGGGCACAGCAGGTTAGCACCTGTGCTCCATGCACCACTGTCTCTTTTCATTTATTCACTTCTCTAAGATAGCTCTGATTCAACTCGACCCACATTCTGAACTCTGTAGTCACTTCTCTCCATCCACACTCTTCCCCTCCATGTCACACTTTCTCACTCACCTAGGTCGACCCTTCTGCTCATTCAGCAAATCTCATAATACTCTCATAACACTAAGCTGCATGTTGGGTTCTAGGCTAACCGGGGCTAAATGAGATTTTCAGCTTCAAATAGCAAAACCAAACATAATAACAAAACCAAGGTTACTAAGATGGCCCGAGGGACTGGAGATCCTTGGTAAGGTTGTATGTTCTGATGGGCTTGAATGGCTAACCTGATCAGCACACACATAAGAGGGGTTCCAATCCCAGCAGTTGTGTTAGTGACTTGAGGATCCAAACAACTCTGTTTAACCTGGCCAGGATAACCCTTATATGCCCCTATCCTCTTACACCTTCCATTCAAATCGCCACCATCAGCCATATTCTGCCATCTGATTGGATAATTGAGCATATCCCCACCCAATCATACTTGAGCTTTCACAGCTGTGGCTTGAGAGAATCAGATGTGGGAAAGGTGTGTGTGGGGGGAGACCAGATTGTACCAAAGACTCAGGTTAACTCTAACACTAGTCCATGCACAGGCATTGGTTTCTCACACCTTTTGTCCCGGCACTTGGGGCACAGAGGCAGGCAGATCTCTGTGAGTTCAAGAGAAGCCTGTTCTACAGACTGAATTCCAGTACAGACTGCAATGCAATACACAGAAACCGTGTCTTGAAAAAAACAAAAAATTAACAAAACAAAACAAACAAGCAAACAAAACTTCTCCCCCAATTTTCAATTCTGGGATTTACTCTCATGATGACATGTAGACAGTTGTAAGATTTCCATATTCATTGGATCAATGAAGCTCAGCCCTATCTAAACTCTTTTTTCATTCTGAGATGACATGGAAATCTCATTAATCCTCCTACCTGAGCTTAGTGGTATAGCTTGTATGTGACCAGTTTGATTGGATCTCCCATCAGGAAACAGATTGAACTGAGTCTCTGGTAACAGTAAAAACCCATTCTCCAAGTCATCTCAAACTCTAAGCATCTGTCTCTGTATTGTTAAATAATTAGCTTTATAGTCTATAATCAGCTTTCCATTTTATATAACCATTGCCATGACCACTGGAATCTAACCAGGGCTTCAGTAACCTTCCAATCTTAGTGGAAGAATAATGAAACAAGACATGTTCGTGTTAATTACGTCTACTTTCAGGACAGAGATTGAACTGAGTTTGATCGTGTTGAAAATTACAAAATCAATTGTATTTTTTTGAGACAGTGTTTGTCAGTGGTCACACCCTACATTCCTGGTACTAGCTCTAAGACCGTGCTATGCTACCCTACAACTCACAGAGATCTGACTTCCTCTAACTCCCATGTGCTGCCAATAATGTTGAGTGCAGCAAGATACATAGCAGACCCAGAGAATGCCAAGCCACTACCTCTTACCTTTATGTCAGGAAGAAAGCGCTATTCCTGTCTCCACAAACTCTCACCAAGTTTCAGACACCTTCCTCTCCTTGGAGGGGCTGGAGAATTCTGAGACTGACTCCTCAATCCCATGCTTCTACCTTTTATACCTCTCTAGGGCTGGGATTAATGATGTGACCTCTGTGAGCTCCAGACAATATTCAGGTCATACCTTGAAAACCTGTACTCCACAAAACTTGAGAATGCAAAGGAAATGAACAAATTTCTTGAAAATTTTCACCAAAATAAAATCTATAACAGACAAACAACTTCAATAGACCTATAAACCCCTAACGAAGTAGAAACAGTCATCAAATGCCTTCCACCACACACACACACACACACACACACACACACACACACACACACACACACACAGAGAGAGAGAGAGAGAGAGAGAGAGAGAGAGAGAGAGAGAGAGACAGACACACAAAAAAGACCAGGGCCAGATGGCTTTAGTCCAGAATTCTACTGTAAAATCAAGGAAGATCTAAATTTCGTACTCCCCAAATTGTTCCACATAATAGAAACAGAAAGTTCATTGCCAAACACTTTTTTTTGGAGGCCACGATCACCTTGGTATTCAGGCCACACAAAGACACAACTAGGAATAAAAACTACAGACCAATATCCCTAATGAATATTGATGCAAAAATACTCAATAAAATACTGGCAAACCGAATCCAAGCATACATCACAGAAATCACCCACCATGACCAAGTAGGCTTCATCACTGGTATGCAGGGGTTGTTTAATATTCTAAAATCTATCAAGGTGATCCACCTTATAAAAAACCTGAAAAAGATAACCACCCGATAATCTCCTTAGATTCTGAAAAACCTTCAGCAAAAATCAACACCCTTTCACAAAAAAAGGCCTTGGAGCGATCAGCGGTATCAGGAACATGTCTAAACATAATAAGAGCACTATTCAGTAAAGCAACAGAAAATATCAAATTGAATGGAGGGAAGTTTAAGGGGATTTCTCTAAAATCAAGAACAAGACAAGGCTGTCATCTCATTCCATATCTCCAATATTGTACTTGAAGTACTAGCTAAAGCAATAAGAAAACAAAGGTAGATCATGGAGACACAAAATGGAAATGAAGAAATCAAACTTTCTCTATTTGCAGATGATATGATAGTTTACAAAATTGAACCCCCCACCAAAAAAAAAAAAAAAAAAAAAAAAAAACGAAAACAAAAACAAAAAACAAAAAAACAAAAAACAAAAAAAACCAAAAAACAAAAAACCATCTTCTACCAGGGAACACCTGAGGCTTACAAACACCTCCAGCAAACTAGCAGGATACAAGATATTCTCAAAAAAGATGAGTAATCCTACTTTATTCAGACAACAAAGGGGCTGAAAAAGAAATCTGAGAAATATCATCATTTACAATAACCACAAACAACATAGAATATCTTGGGGTAATGCTTACCAAATAAGCAAATGACCTAATAATAAGAACTTTGTGGCTTTAAAGAAAGAAATTCAAGAAGATAGCAGAAAATGGAAAGATCTCCCATGCTCTTTGATAGGTAGGATGAACATAGTAAAAATATCAATCTTGTTGAAATCAATCCATAGATACTGTGCCATGCCCATTAAAAACCCAGCACAGTTCTTCACGAACCTTGAAAGGATAATAATAATGGACTTTATATGGGAAAACCAGAGAACCAGGATAGGCAAAAAAAAAAAAAAAAAAAAAAAATCCTGTACAATAAAGGGAGTTCAGGAGGCATCACCATTCCCAACTTTATGATCTACTACCGTGAAATACTCCTGAAAAGGGCCTTGTATTGGCAACAAAATAGAGCAGTAGACCAGTGGAATTGAATGGAAAATCTGATATTAACGCACACACCTTCGAACACCTGATTTTTGACAAAACATTTAAAACTATACAATGGGGGGAGTGATCAGGAGACAGGACCATCCCCGAGTGTACGCTCTAATACACAGCTATAATCCTGAAAACGGCCTGGAATTGCCACAAAAAAAAAAAAAAAAAAAAAAAAAAAAAAGAAAGAAAACAAAAAGTTAGACCAGTGGAATAGAATTAAAAATTCTGATATAAACCCACACCTGATTTTCAACAAAACATCTAAAAGTATATAATGGAATGAGGAAAGCATCTTCAAGAGATGGTTTTGGTACAATTGGATGATGGTGTTTATAAGACTGAACATAGACCGAAGTCTGTCACCATATACAAAACTCAAGTCCAAAGTTATCAAAGACCCTCAACATCAATGCAGCGACTCTGAACCCCTTAGAAGAGAAAGTAGGAGGTACCCTTGAACAAATTAGTATAGGAGACCGGTTCCTGAACATAACTCCAGGAGCACAGACACTGAGAGCAACAATTAAAGAATGGGACCTCTTCAAATTTAGGAACTTCTGTAAGGAAAAGGATACAGTGGACAAGACCAAATGGCAGCCTATAGACTAGGAAAAGATTTTCACCCATACTATATCAGACAAAGGGCTGATCTGCAAAATATACAAAGAAAGCAATACACTAATCAACAAAACACCAAACAACCATATTAAATAATGTGGTACAGAACTGAAGAAATAATTCTCAATAGATGAAATCAAAAAAACTTAAAAAAAATCTTAAGAAAGTGGACAACATCCTTAGCTATCAGGGAAATGCAAATCAAAACAACTTTGTGATACCATCTTATTCCTGTCACAATGGCTAATATTAGAAACACCAATGACAACTTATACCAGAGAAGACATGGAGAAATGGGAACACTCCTCTACTGCTGGTGTGAGTGCAAACTCGTACACCCATTTTGGAGTTCAGTATAGCAGTTCCTCAGGAAAATGGGAATTAGTTTACCATCCCCTTCTTAGACATATTCCCAAATGATCCACATCCATGCAAAAAAGACATCTGCTCAGCTATGTTGATAGCAGCATCTTTTGTAATAGCAAGAACCTGGAAGCAACCTAGATGCCTCTCAATTGAAGAATGGATAAAGAAGATGTGGCACATCTTCACAATGGAATACTACTCTGCAGAAAAAAAAATAATGGAATCTTGAAATTCACAGGCAAATAGATGGCTCTTGAAGTAACCATTCTAAATGAGTTAACCCAATCACAAAAACATGAACACAGAATATACTCCCTCATATATGGATTCTAGAGCTAGATCAATGGATCACCAGCCTATAATTCACACCACCAGTGGAACTAGGATACAAGGTGTATTCTAAGAAATTCATATAAAGTCCCTCACAGAAGGTTGAAAGGAGAAGTCCCCCAGAGCACATGCGAGGTTGGGGGGGTTCACAGAATGTAGAGAGAATTAGAAGAAAGAGAGTGGGAGGAGGAAAGCAGGTGATCCTATGAAGATTGAGTCAGGGTAGGAATAGAAGACAGAAGAGAGAGAGAATGAGAGTGAGAGAGAGAGAGGGAGAGAGAGAAACAGCATAAAAGAGGGAGCCATTAGTGGTTTAAAGAGAAAACTGAATCTAAAGAAAGGTCTAGAGACCTACAAACCTGTTGCCAACTAACAATTTGAGCAACCATGGAAAGGCTACCATAAATTCCCTTAATGAGTACTGAGATCAACAACTACCTTATTCACCATCAGGGAACCCTCCTCTAGTACTGTTGGAAACAGAATCAAACACACATACCTAAACACTGAGTCGAACTACAATCTAGATGCAAAGGGAGAGGAAAAGACCAGGTTGTAGAAACATACAGACAGCTGACCTGAACAAGGAGTAGATAACAGGCCTCTACACTGATAACTTGGCATCCAGAATGGGACTGACTCAGGTGTCTCTGAATATGAGTCTCAGCCAGAAGGACTGCGCAGTCTTGGGGACCTCAAAGAGTGGATCCAGGATGTATTGTAGTGCAAAAAAGGAACTTGCAGACACATGGAGAGACTCCCTTAACCTAGAAACAGGAGAGAAGTCCTAGCCACTACTTGAATTGACTTGACAGATATATGTGACCCCACCAGGATGGCATTGCCATTCATGTGGAATTGGGGTGGGGGGATGGACGGGAGGATGGTCAGGGTTCATGAGAGGGGGCAGGACGAGGAATGGAGGGAGGGAGAGGGAACTGGGATAGGCATGTGAAATAAAAAATAAATTAGAATAATAAAAAATCAAAGCAAAAACAAACAGAAAAATCACCCAGGCCAAGAACGTACAGGCTGCTGGTAATGCAGAACACCAGGGTAAACAGCACCAGGCTCTTCCTGGTACAGAAGTCCTAAGCCATGCTCATCCAGGAGCCATGCTGGGTTGTTGATGGGCTAGGTGCATTGGGCCAGCTTTTGGGCAGTCAGAGAGGAGAAGAATTCTGAAACCCTAGCAGCAAATGACCGAAGTTGCCCCTGGCCCATCCCTCCTCTCCTCAAGTGGCAGTGACTGTGATTGTAGGGACAGGGTGGGGGTGATGGTGGGGAGGTGGAGGATAAGGGGGTGTTGCGGAAATTAACTTTGGTAAAGATTTTTATGTCAACTAAAAAAATACAACTAATAAAATAGATGGTAAATAGATGTGATGGGTATGTGCAGACTTGTTACAATCAGTCTGAAGCAAAGAAGTCAAAATAAGATAACAGTGGTCTAGTAGACAGGTCAAAAGGCCTGTAGATTTATAGGTCAATGCAACTCATCAAAGCTGCACAGAGAACATCAAAAGGAACTTCAGGTGTTATGAGTATGATTCCACTTCTCTGGGCAATAAAACATAGAACCGGACAAAAGGCTTGGCCAGATCCATAAGAGTCAAAAAGAGATAAAAATAAAATTATAATAATGAAAGATAACATAAAAGAAGAGTTGGTGTACCCCACATAATCCGAATAAGGGCCCAACTGTTAAGAGAGCAGAAGTTGCAGAGAGGCTCAGGGGAAAGCACCAATGTAAGAACGTACTGTCAGGAATTAAATAAATAAGATGTTCACTTCAGGCATGTACCTCTGAGTAAGAGTCACTGATCAGAAAAAAGAAAAAGAAAAAGAGAAAAGGAGAGATTTTTCTACACTAGGATTGTCTGAGAAAATCAGAGAAAGAGACTACAGGTAACGTAAAAAGATATAGGGGTTCAAAGAAAAGTCATAAAAAAGTAAGAACAAGATGAAAACTGATTGCTGTGGGCTCTCATATATACAAATATAAATTTAAGATTAGTAATATGAGTTAAAAATTTTGACCATACTAGGTTAATTGTTTAAAATTTCCGGTTATTTCTCTCAGGAAAAATATATGTACTTGCTAAACAGGTCTATCTGTGTTTCCTGTTAAAAACCTGTTTTATTACAAGAATATAGCTAAAACAAAAATGGTTTAAACGTTTTTGCTGTCTAATGTTAACAGCCCTCAGCTCAAAATTTACCTCTGAGTGCTCGTCATTAAATGCAGATTATCAGAAAATCAGATGTCTTTTTAATGTAGATGACATTAATTCTGTTTTATGTCGAAAGCTGTTAAAAATTGAAACTAATTAAAAAGTTACAATTATTAACACTGGAAATTAACATACACTTAACAGGAACCAAGGTGACAATGGGTTTAAAGACATAAATTGTGCTAAAATTATTTGATATTATAAGAAGCCATTACAGGATGATTAATTTTTTTTATAAACAATTTTTAAATGTTTAAATTCAGAATGTTACATTATATGTGTGCTTTATTACATTGTTAATATTTGTACTTAAATGGCTAAAATTTAAGATCATAGCCATACACTGTATATACTAACCAAAATTTGAGAAGCTAATTTTTTTATGATACAGAGGGCAATCCATCCTTGTTTTTGCTAAATTTGGTAAGCCTAAGTTAGTTAGATAAACTGAATCACAGAGCTGTTTTATGTTTTCCTAAAAGGAGTTTCAAATTAAAATCAGTATTTTTAAAGCTAAAACTGACAATGCAAAGTTCGAGTTTTATAAAATCTGGTAACTATTAGAAAATGTTAAGAAACACAAGTTACCAGCCATCCTTATAGATTAACTTTTGGTTATAGTCAAACTAAGTATCAGGTTAATGGTTTAAAAGTTCTGTTTATTTCTCTCAAGAAAAATATATGTACTTGCTAAAAAGTTCTATCAGTGTTTCCTGTTAGAAAACTGTTTATTGCAAGAATAGAGCTAAAACAAAAATTAGACTAACTTTTGGTTATATTCAAACTAAGTATTAATGATTAATAATAGGAATAAACCTCACTCTGTCTCCTATACATATTCTAAAAGTTTAACTTTAAATCGAGTAACTGAAAACCAAGTTATCCATTAAGATCTACCTAGAAAGACTTCTAATACTACAGAGATCTGTAGAATAAGGCTTTTAAATATTAACTAAAAAGCTGTAATAATTTCAGACAAAGAATCACAGAACCTAACAATGATCAAAGGTCTCTAAAGAACATTGTGGGGCAGCATGGATTGTGATGACACTGACCATGGAGCAAGATGCTGAAACACAATGCCTGCAGCATGATAGGACCCAGCTCGGACTGTGTAGAGGCTGCAGGGTACTGGAAAATTGTCTGCACCTTTGCCTAGACAAAATAAGTTCAGACTTTTCCAATTCCAGGTTCCACAGGAAAAAATAACAACAACAACAAAAAAAAAAAAAAAAAAAAAACACCTCTCACATTATTATTATGTACTTGGTGAAAAATTTCTCCCCTCAATGCCATAGAAAATTTGTCATGGCTAAGAATATAAGGAATGGTCCCAGTGATTTCTTTTTATAGATTCAAAAGTAACATATAATTTATGCTTCTCAGATCTCTAATTCTATTGATGTCTCAGCTAACCAAAACTTTGTGAGCTTGGCAGTAAAGGCAGCCTTAGTATGGCTCCTAAATAAGTATTTAAAAATATAAAGATACATAAATCTTTTTTGAACATTTATTTATTAATTATGCATACAGTGTTCTGCCTGCATACATGTCTGAACACCCAAAGAGGATACCAAATCACATTATAAATATTTGTGAGCCACAATGTAGTTGCTGGGGATTGAACTCAGGACTTCTAGAAGAGAATCCAGTACTCTTTTTTTTTATGCATATAGAGTATTTTTTATTTAATTTTATATAACAAAGTCCAATTAAATGAAAACAAACATTTATACACAATATTTGGGAATTTGGGCGTCGTTCTTTCCAAACGACTTCCTGCTGGTAAGGGGCGCTGTCTTGGGGGATTCGAAGAAGATTCAGATATCCTAGCTGTAGTCTGTAGGGCTGTTTTGTCCAGCTGTTTGGAATGTAGGATCAGCTTGTACTCTGTTTCAGGCGGTCTGGTGTGATCAAACCACATTAGTCTGGAAGGAATCCACATCTTTTCATTTTCTGTGGAAACAAAAATAGAAATACTTTTCCCCAGTAACTTGTTCTTCAACTTAAATTTTGGAGTCAAAGCGTTTTTTTTTTTTTTTTTTTTATTATTATTATTATTATTTTTTACATGTCGATCCCAGTTCCCTCTCCCTCCCTCCCTCCCTCCCCCCAAGCCCTCCCTCCCTCCTTCCCTCCCTTTCGCCCTCTCTACCCTCTCCCATGCACTCTAAACACCCTCCCCTCCCAACCCCCCACCACAATACAATATGTAGGGGAATGCCATCCAGTTGGGGTCATGTAGATCTGACAGGTCCCGTGAAGTAGGGACTAGGGCTTCTCTCCTATCTCTAGAATAAGGCAGTTATCCCTCCATGGGGGATATGTTTGCAAAGTCCTTTTGTGCACCAGGGATACATCCTGGCTCCACTGTCTGAGGTCTCTTAGACTGCTCAGAACTTCTGGCTGAGACCCATATTCAGGGGGGTCCGAGTCAGACCCCTGTTGGCTTCCCAGCTATCAGTCTAGTGGCCCTTAGCTCCTCCTTGTTCAGGTAAGCTGTCTCTATGTACTTCTACCGCATGGTCTTGTCCTCTCCATCTGCTTCTGGGTTCTAGTTTGACTCAGTGTTTATGTATGGGTGTTTGCTCCTGTTTTCAACAGGCATTAGTTGAGGACTCCATGGAGAAGTTAGTTGTTGATCTCACTCTCCGGGAAGGGCATTTATGATAGCCTTTCCACGGAAGCTGAGATTGTTAGTTGGGAGCAGTCTTGTAGTTCCCTCGACCTTTCTTTGTGTTCAACTTTATCTTCAAACCAATATTGGCTCCCTCTTTTATGTTCTCTCTCTCTGTCTCTGTCTCTCTCTCTCTTTCCTATTTTCCATTCCTAACCAGGCTCAATCCTCCTGGTCGCACATGCGAGAAGCCAGTACTCTTAACCTCTGCCACATCTCTCTAGCCCAAGACATATACTTCTTAAAGATATAAAAAATTAATTTATAATATAAAAATTCACAGCTTAACTTTTAATCAAGTTCTGATAAGCTAATAGAGCATGGACAACCAGCTGTTTAGTCACAAACTCAAAGTTTTATGATTTGTATTGGGTGTCATTGAAGTGTAAATATGAAGGATGTTTCATCAGGCCTAAGGCACCACTGACCAATTTATACATGGATCGCTCTTGACAGAAGAAAAATGTACAAGTTTTTAACCCAAATCTGTAGTCTGGACCCACCTTTTTGGTGTTAAATTGCCTCTTGTGATTTCTTTCTTTCTTTCTTTCTTTCTTTCTTTCTTTCTTTCTTTCTTTCTTTCTTTAAATCAATGTTGATATCGATTTGTTATCTCTCTAGGAGATAATTATGAGAAATTATCTCTTTATTCATTCATTTTTTGTTCATATCTATGATTAAGAACTCAATGACCCTTCAGTATTGAGCAATCATTTAGGCTTCACGCATAAAACACCATCCACTTGTTTAAAGATTATTCATTTAATTATGAAAATCTGTCATTATGTATTCAGTGATCACTGGAGTTTTGAGCCTCCTTAGGGGAGTCCATCGTGCCAGACCATCACATCATCTAATACTACACTTACTTCCTTAACTGTTAAACTAGGAAATTAAATGATAATTCATCACTTAATTAATGAATTTAAAATACAGGTAATGTTATGGACCATGAGTCCCTTTTGGAGTCAGATTTTGAAGTTGATGTAACATCATCTCATTACTTCATCATTTAGCTATATAAAGAGATCTTTACATCAGCGATATGTTTAGGACTTTGGTGCCATTTCGCCAGTGTTAATATCAACATAAATATAAAATGCCCACTAATTTATGATCAATTTAATTTTTTTTAAAACATCACTATTCCAGGAAGAGATCAGTCTGACTACTCCATGTGGGATTTATTTATGCACAACCATGTCATTATTCAATAAATTTTCATTTTATATTAATTACCTAAATCAATGAAGACAGTGTTCTTCTTGACTTGGGTCTGGCCATTCTTCCATAGCAGTTAATCGCGTGGCATTATTTAATTATCTAAGTACTACTTCCTGATTATTTCATTATTCAAATCTGTCTGGGTCCACCTTCTCGGTGTAAATTGTCTCTTGTGATTTCAATATTCATTTATTTATTTATTTAAATCAATGTTGATATCATTTTGTTATCTCTTTAGGGGTGAATTATGAAAACTTATCTCTTTATTCATTTATTTTATTGTTGAAATCTATGATTAAGGACTCAAAGTCTCTTCAGTATTAAGCAATCTTTTAGGCTTCAGGCATAAAACACCATCCACTTCTTTAATTTTTATTCATTTCCCGCAGACCTTTCAGTGGGCAACGGGGCTTTGGGGATACTAAGACTTCGATGAATAGGTCAGGAGTGGCTTCGGCTTGACAAACAGACATAATCACACTCAAGGAGGTTTGCAACTGCTGCGATTTTTACTTCAGAGCAACAGGTTTTTTTATGCAGAAAGTTCAAGAAACAGATCTTTGGCCACAGTTTAATATTTATAGACATACTATAGAAATGTCAGCAATTATTTTGGAGCATGAGATCATAAATACATATCATTTTATTTTGGCCTGCTTGTTGTCAGGTTACCAGGGATTTGATTTACTTAGTTTAGAGAATAATCATTGTCTCTGGTCAGTAAACTTTTAACAGCATTGATAAGAACACTTGTACTGTTTTATTGATTCAGGGGCCCTAAAAACTCAGTAGTAAACCCCACAACAGCTTTGCTTTGGGCTGTCTAATTAGGCAGGGTCATCTTTTGGGCAAAATTCCTATAGCTTTAGGTATGTTAATTTATTAGGCCTTAGACTGACACCTGAAGTCTCCACTGGTGACCTGGGATTTGTAGCTGAGGGCTGGTCTGTATCTCTTTCTGTCCCTGAAACTATATCTAAGTGTTTTCTGGGCTTCTCTGAATTAACAATGGAGCGATAGTCCAAAGCACCTATGACCAAAAGAGTTAAAGCTAGCATAGCACAACACCTAGCACATGTTCCAGACTGCAGTTGGGCAATCACCTGCAGGGTCCTGAACCACTTTTCCCCAGGAGGCATAAGCAGGTTTGGTGTGAACCTCTGGACAGGTAGACATTGAGATTTCTCTCAGCCATTGCTACACTGTCTCCACTGGGCCTGGTGTGGCAGTTTCCCCTTTTTTATTTTTTAAACAGAACAGCTGGAAATCTCGCTGGAGTGTTCTGATAGAATGAAGTGCTATTCTGAAAAGAATAGGAAAGGCCAAACACACTATAAATAAAATAGCAGCTCCAATTCCTAGGAAAACAAAATACTGAGTCCAGCTTAATGGATTCAAGGATCTTAGATTTTATAAAACTGTTGATGCTAGGCATGAAATGTCTCAAGTATCTATCTTTCTCTGACTCATAATCGTAATTTCCTCTTGCAATGCCTTGATATCATAGGTTAAATTGCTATCCTCCCATACACCCAAGAAATGTGCCTTAGTCTCTTTCCAATTAGAGGAAGAGTTGTATGGAAGAGGTGTAACACAGATATACTTAAACTCTGCATGGCATTTAGTTGCTGAGTCTTAAGATTTTGTATGTCTGGGCCCATTTCTATCATTGCCTCTTCTAAAGCATTTAATCTAGTTTCTAATTTCAGATCTATTAACCTCTGTTCTGACAAAATAAAAGAGACATTCCTATGCATGTCATTCACAAAGGAAGCTGTCTGCATTTCCTTTACTAATGCTGTTGTTGACACTGCAAAAGAAGTCAAAATGGTATCAGTGCTGTCATTCTTACAATTAACGAGGCAACAATTTTTTTTTGGCCTAATCAATTCATTAATTTTGCTAAACATGTTTATAGCCAAATTATCATACCAAGTATCGTTACCCAAATCTACTGGCAAATCACCCAAATCACATAAGCAGGCCTTTTAACAATCAATATAGTTGAAAAGGTTTATCATAACCTTATTGTACACAATTAGTTAATATGCAAGATCGACACTCAACAAAAAATGAGTCCCCTTCTTTCTTGATAAGCACGAATTTGTTATGTCCAAACATTAATGTATAGGGGTAAGAGAGACAAGCTATGGACTTGGAAGCCTTTGTTTTTTTGTTTTTTTGTTTTTTTGTTTTTTTTTTTCTATAACATTGGCTGCTGCAACTAACCTGAACAGATCTGGCTGAGGATTCCCATATGTCCCATCCAGTTTTTACAAATACCATACAGGTGACACCCATCTCCTTATGGGCTCGTTTTTTGAGGAGTGTATCCTCCAAATTGAGCAAAATGATCCTTAAGGTAGCCAGAATATCCATGATCAGGTGATGGTACAGAAAAATCCCAGATAATTTCTCCTGAAGACAATGGAGAAAACCTTGTTCCAGTGTGAGGAAACCCACAATGAAGCCAGTTAGGCATCTGATCTTCATTTTCCTCCCATAAACTTTTTTGTATTTTACCAAGCAATATGGCAATCTAGAAGGCAATGGCTGATTTATTATCATAGTGTCATTAAAATTATAGTGCCCCAAAGTAGCAATTTGTAGTTGCCACATAGGCCACAGTTTTGGACTCTTATCTGTAACATGCTTATTTTCAGGAGTGTCAGTGTGGAAACTTCTATAGCTGACATGCAAACAACCATCTGGAGGTATACCACCAAGTGTTATGCAGATTGGTAAGGAATCTCATCTACCCTTGTAATTTACATACTCAGGTGAATTAATCTCCATATGAAAATCTGGATTCCACCCTAGCACATCAGTAACAATAGCCATGATTTTAATGAACTCTGTATTTTTACAATGCCATTAGGGCTTTCACATAAACAACCCTGAGTCACTGTCTGTGTGCACATTGGTCTGAGTCTGGCTTCCTCCTGCTGGCAAGGGACAATGTGGAGTGGGGGATTCAGGTTTTAGTGGACTCTGCAGGAGGGGTGGATGGAGAAGTTCCCCTTAGCTTCGAGTCTGGAGACCTCCAGCATCTGTTTCTGGAGTAGGTGGAGGAGGGTTTAGTGAAGTTTCAGCCATAACAGTGAGTTTCAGGTAGCATCATACCATTCCCCAACCTCAGGGTACCTAAAGCAAGCCCTCCACTGAATTCACCTCAGTTTAGACTCTGCCCTTTAAAATCTGACATTATAGGATCGACATGGGAGTGGGGCAGATACAAAAGCATCCACCATCTGATCACTAGTTTTTGTTTTTTATTTAACTTATTATTTTACATGTTGATCCCAGTTCCCTCTCCCTCCCTCCTTCCCTCTCTCCCTCCATCCCTCTCTCACCTTTACACTCTGCCCTCTCACATGCACCTTAACCACCCTCCACTCCAATCCCCCCACCCCATTTCCCTATATTGGGGAATGCCATCCAGTTGGGGTCATGGAGATCTGAGTGGTCAGGTGAAGTTGGGACTAGGGCTTCTCTCCTGTCTCTAGATTAAGGCAGTTTTCCCTTCATGGGGGATGTGTTCGCAAGGTCCTTTTGTGCACCAGGGATATATCATGGCTCCACCGTCTGAGGTCCCTTAAACTGCTCAGTCCATCTGGCTGAGACCCATATTCAGGGAGCCCTGAGTCAGTCCCATGCTAGAATCCCAGCTGTCAGTCTGGGGGCCTCTTAGCTCCTCCATTCAGTTAAGCTGTCTCTATTTGTTTCTGCAGCCTGGTCTTTTCCTCTCCATCTGCATCTGGGTTCTAGTTCAACTCAGTGATTATGTATGGGTGTTTGCTCCCGATTCCAACAGGTATTAGATGAGGGCTCCATGGATAACTTAGTTATTGATCTCACTATCTGTCCCGTGCTACCGTCTCGCCAGCAAGAACGGCATACTCAGGATCCTTCTGCAGTAAAGCTTTAATGCATCTTGAGAGGGAGAGCATAAGCTTACAGAGCGGAGAAGCCAAACATCAAAAACACAACCCTGATATAGGTTTACAACCTTCGCCTTGGACATGTCAACTCCTGATTGGCTGCAGCCCATCGGCCCATATGACGCCACGGGAGAGGCAGAGGCCAAGGGAGGGAAAATCACCCTGCACCTGCGCACTGACTTGTTTACTCTCAACGCCAGCCGGATGCAGGCGCCATCTTGTAATGGAGAATGCCAGGACGGCTCCTTACAACTATCCGGGAAGAGCATTTATGGTAGCCTTTCCACGGATGCTCAAATTGTTAGTTGGCAGTACTTTTGTAGTTCTCTAGACCTTTCTTTATGTTCAATTTTATCTTCAAACCAATATTGGTTCCTTCTTTTATATTCTATCTCTCTCATTCTCTCTCTCATTCTCTCTCTCTCTCTCTCTCTCTCTCTCTCTCTCTCTATCTATCTATCTTTCTGTACTTCCTGTCTTCTATTACTAACAAGGCTCAATATTCCTAATCGCACATGATTTCCTTTCCTCTCCCTTGCATTCTCCTACTTCTCTCTCCATTCACTGCCCCCTACTTCCCCCGTGCTCTGGGCAACTTGTCCCTTCCCAGTTCTGTGAGGGACTTTATATGAATCTTTTAGAATACACCTTGTATCCTAGTTCCTTTGGTGCTGTGAATTTGCTCTAGGTCTAAAATCGATATATGAGTGAGGACATACTATTTTCCTCTTTTTGTGACTGGGTTACCTCATTCAGGGTGGTTTCTTCAAGTGCCATCAACTTGCCTGCGAATTTCAAGATACCATTATTTTTTTTTCTGCAGAGTAGAGTTACACTGTGTAGATGTGACACACCTTGATTATCCATTCTTCAATTGAGGGGCATCTAGGTTGCTTCCAGGTTCTTGCTATTACAAATAGTGCTTCTATGAACATAGTTGATCAGATGTCTTTGTTGCATGCATAAGGATCATTTTGGGTATATGCCTAAAAGGGGGATTTCTGGGTCCTGTGGTAAACTAATTCCCATTTTCCTGAGGAACTGCCATACTGATCTCCAAAATTGCTGTACGAGTTTGCACTCCGATCAGCAGTGGAGGAGTGTTCCCATTTCTCCACATCCTATCCAGCATGAGTCATCATTGGTGTTTCTAATTTTAGCCATTCTGGCAGGAGTAAAATGTTACCTCAAAGTTGTTTTGATTTGCCTTTCACTGATGGCTAAGGATGTTGGGCACTTTCTTAAGTATCTTTCAGGCTTTTTGATTACCTCTATTGAAAATTCTTTCTTCAGTTCTGTACCCCATTTTTAATAGGGTTATTTGGTGTTTTGTTGACCAGTTTCTTTTGTTGTTTGTATATTTTGGAGATCAGCCCTTCGTCGGATATAGGATAGGTGAAAATCTTTCCTAGTCCATGGGCTGCTGTTTGGCCATCTCCACTCTATACTTTGTGGTACAGAAGCTTCTAAGTTTCGAGTGGAACCCTTTATTAATTGATGCTCTCAGTGTCTGTGCCCCTGGAGTTAGGTTCAGGAAGTGGTCTCCTATATCTGTTTGTTCAAGGGTACCTCCTACTTTCTCTTCTAAGAGGTTCAAGGTGGCTGGATTGATGTTGAGGCCTTTTATCCATTTGAAATTGAGTTTTGTGCATGGCGACACAAATGGTTCTATCTGAAGTCTTCTACACACCCTCATCGAATTGTGCCAGCACCATTTGTTGAAGATGCTGGTCTATTGTCTCCAGTGTTTCATTATTTATTTATTTATATCAATGGTGATATCATTTTGTTATCCCTCTAGGGGAGAAGTATGAGATATTATCTCATTCATTCATTTTTTTTGTTCAAATCTGTGATTAAATACTCAATGAACTCTCCAGTCATGTGCAATCTCATAGGAGTCTCGTGTAAAACACCATCCACTTGTAGAATTTTTATTCATATATTTATGAAAATCTGTCATTATTTATTCAGTGATCGCTGGAGTTTTGAGCTTCATTATGGGAATCAATCATGCCAGACCATCATATCATCTAATACTACACATACTTATTTAACTGTAATACTAGGAAATTAAATAAAAATTCATCATTTCATTACTGTATTTAAAATAAAGGTGATGTTATGGACCATAGGTCCCTTTTGGAGTCAGTTGTTGGGAGTTGATGATGTAAAATCATCTCATTACTTGATTATTTAGGTATTGAAACAGATCATTATATCAGCCATAGTTTTACAAGTTTGGTGCCAACTTGTGGAGTTAATATTAAGCACCAACTAATTAATTATCAATTTAAGTTTTTAAATACATCATTATTCCATGAAGAGAAGGGTTGACTTCTCCATGTCGGATTTAATTATGCAGCACCATAATATTATTCAATTATATTTCATTACATACTATTTATTTAAATTGATGAAGATGTTGTCATTCATGACAGAAGTCTGGTTATTCCTCCCTGGGAATTAATCGTGTGCCATTATGGGTTTGGCCCCTGTGTGATTGACACAGCAGGAGACTGGTACCAGAAGCAGTGCCCAGACAATGAGGGACACTGGGTTATGCAGTGATTACTGATTATGTAATAATAGATTTTTAAAGATCGAATGATTAAATGATTGAAAAAAATTGTATTATTTCGCATCATCAGTTTTTGAGAAGTTGCGATAGAGCTGACCTATGAAGGACACAGTCAACACCCATTTTAAAAACTGAAAAATTTAATAATCTCATGATCAGAGAATCTTATCTAATGAACTCTGTTGGGCTGATAACATGACAAACCTCCAACTCCAAATAACTCTAAATAACCATATTAGAAATTGGGATTCAGGAGTCAATAGAGAATTATCAATTGAGGAATCTAAAGTGATTCAAAGGACCATAAAACAGTACTCAGATCCTTAATCATCAGCCAAGTGCAAATAAAACAACTCTGAGAAACAATGAGATCAAGCTGCTCTAAAGGTACCAGAATGAAGAGAGATTTAATTTATTTTCAACACTTAGGAAAGGATTATGGCAGAGGCGATTAATGGTATTGTTTGCATTCTGGAAATGAGAAAATTGAAGCATAGAAAATAGGTTGAAATACTCATCATTGTGCTTGAAATGCATAATGATGCTTTCGTTTTCATGCTTATATCATTATAGGGATGTTGTAGCTTGAGAGACTGGTAAATATGTACAACTCAAAAAAAAAAAAAAAAAAAAAGATCCCTCTTTTGTTCTTGTGAGAAAATCAGGAAAATCAGTGAGGCTGTAAGGTTAGTCGATGGTGGGTATGCTAATTTTAGCAAGTGGGAGGTGCACTAGATTGTGACAGAATGTTGGATCATAAATGTTGCCGGGCAACCCTGCTTGCATTCTGTATCCTGATATCATGGGCCAAGGACCAGAGAGCAGCTTCGATAAAGTGTTATCATAGGACACCACAATCTCCCAAGATAACTATCTCCTACAACTTTTAATGGCAGCTTTTGATTCCCCTAACCAAGTCATAGCCAAATCTCTGGAAGTTGGCCTAGAGCTATTACTGGTTACCCAATTCAACATTACATAATATCAGAGAATACAGTCTGTGGATGAACGGTTCAAAGACTTCTGTTTATGAATGCTCTCTCTTCTAAGAAGTAAAACTATGGATTAAAAGATAATAAGACTCACAATTACTCATCGAAAGGTGAGTGTTCCTTTGGTAACTTCCATCAGGTTGGTGATAATCCATGTGTTAAGGTAGACATAGGGATTATTGAAATGCAGTTCATCTCTTTTGAGGCAGCTGTCCAACATCAAATGTGTGATATGTTCTAAAACCCTACATACCCAATGACATTTCAGCATATACACATTTTACTACTCAATTCTGTGCATAAATAAGCCATGAACTGGGGAGTTTCACACAAACTTTTGGGAGTCAAGTTGGAGAAAACTTGTGTCAAGTATGGCAGACCATGTCATCCTCTGATTATGTTATTATTAATTATTAAATAGGACATTAGATTATCCATGATCAGTGGATTATTGTTCCACAATATGGGAGTGAAGTACTTTAAACCATCTAAATATTAATTATGTAATTAAATTATTTAAATTAACGATGACATCATTGTTCACAAGTCTGGTTTGGAGCCACCTTAGGAAAATGGATGGTGTTACATCAGCTCATTATTTGCCTATTTAGTTATATAAAGCAATGATGATATCATCCGTGACACCTGGATTTGGTGCCATCTTGTGGAGTCAAGTGTGACAGATCATCTAATTACATAATTAAAGTATTTGAATTGACCATTCGTGTTAAGACCCAAGATAATGTACATATTTGTATAGTCATGTAAACCAGTAATCCTCTATTCCATGAAGAGTCATGTAAAGTTCCCTCTTATGGAGTTAATATGCCATATCATCACATTTTATGATTAATTGTTTCAATTGACAATGATGACATCCTTCATGACTGGCATCTGGCCATTCTTCCCTGCCACTTAACTGCTACATCACCTCTTTATTGTGACAGTTAGCTATGACTGACTTATTTAATTATTTAAATTATTTAATCGGCAGACAATGACATCATTGATTACGATTAGTGTGCAAATATCTGTCTGGGACAAGGTTAGGAAAGTCGTAGACATTGACACAGCGGATTCTTGATAATTTATGCATCACCCAGAATACTAGGGATGCTGTATGATTGATTCCAGAAGATTCCATGGTGCCTTCCGAGAAGTACAAAGACTTCACCAAGGCAGGCACTGTGGTCTGGGTGTTTGACTCCCTGTTCTTCCTCCACATCTTCACATCGGTTGTGATCTACCATGAGAAGAAGGAGTGGCGCTAGGAGGTCGGCACCATCACCGAGACCTGGCAAAAGGATGACGACTCAGAACAGGGAAAAACATCTCTCTCTCAGCTATGCTGGTGATGCCCCTGTTGCATCCATCTTTTCAGCTGATATCAACATGTTAGCTACACCAGGTAGGGGCTGCTACACCAGGTAGGGGCCCATCATCTCAGGACCTGATGCACCACAACAGATATTCAGGCCCTGGTGATGATGTCAGCCAAAACAGTTCATCAGGCAAGACAGTATTGTTATCGGATTATTAACTTATGGAAGACAGCATATTTATCATGTCTGGCATGTCTACCCAGGAATTGATGATACAAAAAAGTTGAATGACTTACATATTTAAAGTTGTAATTGTTACATTGTTTCATTATATAATCTGTGAACCCTGAATTTTGGTGCCACCTGTGTGACTCAAGTGTGACAGACGATATAACTATCGTATTATTTCATTATTCAAATCTGTCTTTTTCTACCAAAGGAAGAGTGGAGTCTGGATCCACCTTGTTGTTGTTAATTGTGTCTCGTGATTTCGTTATTTATTTATTTAAATCAATGTTGATATCGTTTTGTTATCTCTCCAGGGTTGCATTAGGAGAAATTCTCTCAGCATTCATTGTTTTGTTCAAATATATGATTAAAAACTCAATGATCTCTTCAATTTTGAACAATATTGTAGGAGTCACCTACATAACACAATCAATCCACTTGTATAATTTTATTCATTTAATTATGAAAATCTGTCGTTATGAATTCTGCGATCACTGTAGTTTTGAGCCTCCTTCTAGGACTCAATCATGCCAGACCATCACATCATCTGATATACACTTACTTATTTAACTGTAAAATTAGGAAATTAAATAATAATTCATCATTAATTAACATATTTAAAATAAAGATGATGTTATCGTCCATAAGTCCCCTTTGGAGTCAGATTTTGGGAGTTCACGATGTTAACTCATCTCATTACTTGATTATTTTGCTATTTAAATAGATCATTACATCAGCCATAGTTTTACGACTTTGGTGTCATCTTGTCAGAATTAATATAAAATGCCAACTAATTAATTATCAATTGAAGTTTTAAAATAAATCATTATTCCAGATAGGGATCAGTCTGACTTCTCCATGTGGGACAAAAGTATGCACCACCGTGTCATTATTCAATCATTTTTCATTATATATTTATTATTTAAATCGATGAATATGTGGTCCTTCATGACTGGAGTCTGGCCATTCCTCCCAGGTAGGCATTATTTACGTATCTAAGTATTACTTCCTTGACAATCACTGGAGTTTGGTTCCATCTCATGAAAGTTAAGTATGCAGGACTTTCCAATTATCATCCCTGGCATTTCTGCCCAGGAAATAATGATACAAAAAAAATTCAACGACATTTATATTTTAAGATGTAATTATTAAAATGTTTCATTATATAAACTGTGAACCCTGAATTTTGATTCCACCTTGTGGATTAAAAGATAATAAGACTCACAATTACTCATCAAAAGGTGAGTTTTCCATTGCTAACTTCCTTCAGGATGATGATAATCCATGTGTTATAGTACACTTAGGGATTATTGGATTGCAGTCCATCTCTTTTGAGGAAGCTGTCCAACATTAAATATGTGATACCTTCTAAAACCCTGCTTGCTCAATGACATTTCATCATTGACACATTTTACTACTAAACTCTAAGGTTAAATAATGGATAAACCGGGGAGTTTCACAGAATCTTGTGGGAGTCAATGGAGAGACAATTGTGTCGAGTATGGCAAACCATTACATCAACTGATGATGTTATTAGTTAATTATAAAAATAGGACATTTGACTATCCATGATCAGTGAATTATGGTACCACGATATGGGAGTCAAGTATTTTAGACCATCTAAATGTTAATTATGTAATTAAAATATTTGAATTAATCATGACAAAAATGTTCACGAGTCTGGAATGTAGCCACCTTAGGGAAGTGGATGATGTGACATGAACTCATTATTTGATTATTTAGTTATATAAAACAATGATTATATCATCCATAATACCTGGAATTGGTGCGACAGATCCTCTAATTACATAATTAATTTAAATTGACAATTCATGTTAAGACCCAATACAATATAAATATTTGTATACATATGTAAGCCAATTATCCTCTATTCCATGAAGAGACCTGTAAAGCTCCCTCTTGGGATGTTAAAATGCAATATAATCACATTTTATGATAATTGTTTCAATAGATGATGATGATGACATCCTTCCTTACTAGAGTCTGGACATTTATCCCTGCCAGTTAAATGCTACATCACCTCTTCATTGTCACAGTTAGCTATTACTGACTTATCTAATTATTTAAATTATTTAAACATCAGACAATGACATCATCAATTATGATTAGGGTGCGAATATCTGTCAGGGACAAGGGTAGGAGCGTTGTAGACATGGACACTGCAGTTCCTGAATGATCTATGCATACCCCAGAGTAGTAGGGATGGGGGATGATTGAGTCACGAAGATCCCATGGTGCCCTCCGAAAAGTACAAAGACTACACCAAGGCAGGCCTGGAGGTCTGGGTGTTTGGCTCCCTGTTCTTCCTCCACATCTGAAGATTGGTTGTGATCTACGATTAGAAGAAATAGTGGCACAAGGGAGTTTACCCCATCATCGAGACCTCGCAAAAGGATGATGACCCAGATCATGGAAGAACTGCTCCCTCTCAGCTCTGCTGGTCATGCTCCTGCTGCATCCATCTTTTCAGGTGATATCAACATTTTAGCTACTACTGCTACGCCAGGTATAAGCCCATCATCTCAGGTCTGATGTACCACAACCGAGATTGAGACCCTGGTGATGATGTGAGGCCAGCATATTTCATCTGGCAAGACAGTATGATTATCTGATTATTGACTTATGGAATTATAAAAATCCGTGATGGAAGCTTACTTTATCATGTCTGATTGTTAACTTATGGAATTTTAAAAATCCGTGATGACAGCTTACTTTATCATGTTTGGCATGTCTGCCCAGGAATTGGTGATACAAAAAATTTCAACGAATTACATATGTGAAGGTGCAATTATTATATTCTTTCATTATATAAACTGTGAACCCTGAAGTTTGCTGCCATCTTGTATCATTCAAGTGTCACAGACGATCTATCTATCTGATTATTTCATTACTCAAATCTGTCTTTTTCTACTCCAGGAAGGGTCGAGTCTGGATCCACCTTGTTGTTGTTAATTGTCTCCTGTGAATTCATTATTTATTTATCATTTTGTTATCTCTCTAGGGGTTAATTATGAGAAATTGTCTCATTATTCATTCATTTTTTTGTTCAAATCTATGATTAAGAACTCAATGATTCTTCAGTATTGAGCAATCTCATAGGGGTCACGAATAAAACACCATCCACTTATATAATTTTTATTCATTTAATTATGAAAATCTATCAATATGTATTCAGTGATCACTGGAGTTTTGAGCGTCTTTATGGGAGTCAATCATGCCAGACCATCACATCATCTAATACTACACTGACTTATTTAACTGTAAAATTAGGAATTTAAATAATAATCCATCATTTAATTAAAATATTTAATGTAAATGTGATGTTATGGACCATAAGAGCCTTTTGGAGTCAGGTTTTAGCAGTTGATGATGTAACATCATCTCATTACTTGATTATTTAGCTATTGAAATACATAATTACATCAGCCATAGGTTCAAGAGTTTGGTGCCATCTTGTCAGAGTTAACATAAAAGGCCAATTAAGTGATTGTCAATTTAAGTTTTTAAATAAATCATTATTCCACAAAGAGTCTGACTTCTCCATGTGGGATTTAAGTATGCACCACCATGTCATTGTTCAATTATTTTTCCTTATATATTAATCATTTAAATAGATGAAGATGTGGTACTTCATGGCTGGTGTCTGGCCATCCTCCCTGGGAGTTTATCGTGTGGCATTATTTAATTATCTTAGTAATACTTCCTTGACCATCACTGGAGTTTGGCTCCATTGTATGAAAGTTAAGTATACAGGACTATGCAATTCTTTACTTATTTCGTTACGTAAATAATGATGGTGTCATCCATTGTGGGTTTGGCTGGTGTGTGATTGACATATACATGAGATTTGTACCAGAAGCAGTGCCCAGAGAATGAGGGACACTGGGTTATCTAGTGATTACTGATTATGTAATAATATATTTTAAAGATCGAATGATTAAACGATTTTAAAAAACTGTAGTATTTCGCATCCTAATTTTCTGAGAGGTTGCAACAGAAGTGACCCATGAAGGACACTGTCAACACCGATTTTAAAAACTGAATCATTTGATAATGTCATGATCAGCGAATCTTATCTAATGAACTAGGTCGTGCTGATAACATGGCACACCACCAACAATAAATAACTCTAATAACAATATTAGAAAGCGGGGTACAGGATTAAATAGAGAACTATCAATTGAGGAATCCAAAATGACTGAAAGAAAAATAAGACAGTGCTCACAATCCTTAGTCATCACCCAAATGCAAATCTAAACAACTCTGAGAAACCATGGGATCAAGCTCCTTTAATGGTCAGAGAATGAAGAGGAGTGTATTTTATTGTCAATAAAGAGAAGAGGACTATGGTTGAGGCAATTCATTGTATTGTTTCCATTCTGGAAATGAGAAAATTGAAGCATAAAAAATAGGTGGAAATACTCATCAATGTACTTGAATGGCATAATGATGCTTCCGTTTTCATGCTTATATTACTATAGGCATGTTGTAGCTTTAGAGACTCGTAAATATGTGTAAATAAAAAAAAACAGGGCCCTGCTTTGTTTTTGTGAAAAAATTAGTGAGGCTGTAAGTTTAGTCGATATGTGGGTATGCTAATTTTAGCATGTAGAAGGTGCTCTAGAATGTGATAGAATGTTGGATCATAAATATTGCCTGGAAACCCTGCTTGCATTCTATATCCTGGTATCATGGGCCAAGGACCAGAGAGCAGCTTCGATAAAGTGTTATCATGGCACACTACAATCTCCCATCAACACTATCCCCTAAAATTTTTAATGACAGCATGTGATTCGCCTCAGTAAGTCATAGCCATATCAATGGAAGTTTGCCGACAGCTTTTACTGGTTACCCAATTCAAGATTACCTAATATAAGAGAACATAATCTGTGGAGAAACAGTTCAAAGACTTCTGTTTATGAATGGACTCTCTCTCTCCTAAGAAGTAATATAATGGTTTAAATGATAATAAGACTCACAATTATTCATCAAAAGGTGAGTATTCCATTGTCAACTTCCTTTAGGAAGGTGATAATCCATTTGTTAGAGTAGACTTAGGGATGATTGGATTGCAGTCCATCTCTTTCGAGGCAGTGTTTTTCCCGAGTTTGGTTTGGAACTACCTTAGGGACGTTAATAATGTTACATCAACTCATTGTTTGATGGTTTAGTTATATAAAACAATGATTATATCGTCCATGACACCTGGTGATTGTTGCCTCCTAGTGGGGTCAAGTGTTGCAGATCATCTAATTACATAATTAATGTATTTAAATTGACAAATCCTGTTAATACCCAAGACAATGTAAAGATTTGTATATTTATGTAAACCAATAATCCTCTATTCCATGAAGAGTCCTGTACAGCTCACACTTCGGGAGTTATAATGCAATATCATCATATTTTATGACTGATTGTTTGAATTGATGAAGATGACATCTTTCATGAATGAAGTCTGGCCAGTCTTTCCTTCCAGTTAAAGGCTACATCACCTCTTTATGGAGACAGTTATCTATTAGTGGCTTATTTAATTATTTACATCATTTAATCAATGGACAATGACATCATTGATTCTGTTTAGGGTGCAAATTTCTATCAGGGACAAGGATAGGAAGGTTGCATACATGGACACAGCAGTTTCTGGATGACCTATGCATGACCCAGAGTACTCAGGATGCTGCTGTGCCAGGTGTGGGCCCATCATCTCAGGTCCTGCCGCAACACAACAGAGATTCAGGAGCTGGTGATGATGTCGGCCAACAGAGTTCATCAGGGAAGATAGTACGATTATCTCTTTATTAACTTATGGAATTTTAAAAATCAATGAAGACAGCATACTTTATCATGTCCAGCACGCCTGCCAGGAATTGATGAGACAAAAAAGTTCAATGACTTACACCTTTAAATATGTAATTATTAAATCGTTTCCTCATACAATCTGTGAACCCTGAAGTTTGGTGCCACCTTGTGTGACTCAGGTGTGACAGACTATCTAACTATCTGATTATTTCATTATTCAAATCTGCCTTTTTCTACTCCAGGAAGAGTGGAGTCTAGATCCACCTTTTTGGTGGTAATTGTCCCTTGTGGTGAATTCATTATTTAGTTATGTATTTATTTTAGTGAATGGTGATAGCATTTTGTTAGCTCTCTAGGGGTGAACTATGAGTAATTATCTCATTATTTATTCAATTTTTGTTCAAATCTATGATCAAAAACTCAATTTTCTCTTCAGTTTTGTGCTATCTTGTAGGAGTCATGTATAAAACACCATTCACTAGTTTGATTTTTATTCATTTAATTATCTAAGTATTACTTCCTTGACAATCACTGGGCTCTGGTTCCATCTTATGGAAGATAAGTATGAAGGACTATCTAATTAGTTACTTTTTTGATTACCTATGTAATGATGGTGTCATCCATTGTGGGTTTGGATGCTGTGCGATTGACACAGCAGGAGATTGATACCAGAACCATTGTCCAGCGAATGAGGGACCCTGGGATAACCACTGATTTCTGATTTTGTAATAATAGATTTTGAAGGATAGAATGTTTAAACGATTTAAAAAACTGCATTGTTTTGCACCATCAGTTTCTGAGATCTTGCAACAGAAGTGACCCATGAGGAACACAGGCAATACCAATTTTACAAATGGAATAATTTTTTTTAAACTCATGAGCAGAGAATCTTATCTAATGAACTCTGGGCTGATAACATGACACAGCAACAACTCTAAAAAATTCTAAATAACCATATGAGAAAGTGGGGTACAGGACTTAATAGAGAATTTTCAATTGAGGAATCAGAAATGACTGAAAGAAACATAAGACATTGCTCAAAATCCTTAGTCGTCAGCCAAATTAAAATCAAAACAACCATGAGAAACTGCCGTTTCTCTTACACGAATCGGGCGAAGGCCTAGAGTTTGAAATAAAGACAAGACCGCGGGTCATTCGTTCAATGCAATGTCAGAATGCCAAATACTGAATGCCATTTATTGAGGGGCAAGAATGGGCTTAATTACTGACTTACTGCACAGTGGAAAATTACAGTAAATTTAGGCTTAGCTCCTCACTATGAGGTGTGTGTTTTCATGAGGTATGTATTGTCATGAGGTATGTGTTGTCACAAGTTGTCTTTTGTCAATGAATGTGTTGTCTCGAGGTTTGTTATCAAAACGGGAAGAGTACCAACAACAGCCATGGTGCAATGAATTCCCTCCAACAGCTTCAGGCTTGATCAAGTTGCTTTGGGTCTTACAGTTCTCCCTTTCTTTTAATATAAACTAACACCTGCCTCATTTGGAGGAAGATGTCAGCATAATTACTTACCCATCATTGGAGAGGTCACCCAGGCCCGTAACCTTCCTGTCTTAGGTGGGATATTTGTCCCCTCTGCCTTACTGTCCCTGATGAATAGTTTGTTAGCCTCATGTGGGCAGAGGCATTTTACCTCGAGCCAAAGACAGTATCTGTCTTGTTAGAAAGTTGGCCTGGGCCTGTTTTGTGCTGTGGAAAAGTAGACCAAATGCAAGAGCTACAAACCCACAATGATCTGCTCACAAGGTGAAGTCCTTGTAAAAGGCCTTCTGCATTGGCAAGTGAAATTCATGTTTCATAGATGTTAATGATCTGCATGGCTAAAGCATGTGTATAACTGAAAAACTCATCACTCCAGGATTGCTGGAGAAAAATGATGAATTAACACAGATATGTGTGAAAGACAGAAGAAGAAGCCATATGAGTTTCTCACAAAAATTCAAGTGTTCCTATAGGAGATTAGTTTGTAAATTTAGTTTAAAAATGCCAATTTGTACTAGATAATAAAGTATGCTTTGGGTAGATAAGGCTTAAGCCAAATCACCTGATAGTTGGTCCACTGTGCTTGCAGTATTTACCGATTGGGAGAGGGCTATGGTAGAAACTGTAGCTTCAGGGGTGAAGGCAGCACTGGTAGCCATGACCCCAGAATCTCCTTTCCTCTCTGCTGCACACATGGGTACATCCCCAAGACAGCTGTTACAGTCGGCAGACCTGCTGAGAACAATTAAAACTTCCTCCAAAATTATTAGCATTGTTTACAACAATAAGAATGGAACCAGAATACAGTGCCTGAGATGAAGGTGAAATTCTTATCCTTTGGATAAAAGTGTAATTTTATAGCCTCTGGATTCAAACTATAATTAGTGGTTAGGATAAAAGGCCACATATAGCTACTCAGACCCACAGGCATCAGGGTGGGTAGATTCTTGAAGACCCATCGGACCTACTTTCTTGCTGTTACAATCACCATCCTTCCTCATATGGCGAATCAGCTGCTCAGGCACCCAAACAGAGTTATCTGTGTGTTGTGGAAAGACACAAACTGACCCTTGGGCCCATACTAGAACTGGGTTGGGGCCATACCATTTTCCAGTAGTGACATTCTTCCACATAACTGAGCTATAGTCAGATGACTGAGGGTGCCAATGCCAGTCAGCTGCAGATCGAGCAGCACCATGCATAGTTAAAAAATTTAAAATATAGAGGACCAGAGAAATGTGATTATAAGGATACCATGTAAACTCCCCCTTTTTTTGTTCTATGGAGATAGGCTTTAATTGTGCGATGTGCACGCTCTACCATGGCCTGACCCTGAGGCTTAAAAGGGATGCCTGTCTTATGTGAGATTAAAATTTTTTTTTTGCAAAAAAGAATTAAAACCCTCACTAGTATAAGCAGGGCCGTTATCAGTTTTTAATTGTCTGGGCATTTTCATATATGCAAAGGCTTGTAAACAATGGCTCTTAACATCCTTAAGCCTATCTCCAGTATGAGTAGAGGCAAATATGAGATGAGAATGGATATCCACAGATACATGTACAAATTGTAGTTGGCCAAAGGAAGGAACATGAGTAACATCCATCTGCCAGATAATATTAGGCATGATACCATGGGGGTTAACTCCAAGGTGTGGAACAGGTAAGAACTCTGCACATAGGGGACAATCCATACTGTGTAATCAGATTTCCAGATACTAAGAATGGGAACAGGCTGCACAGCTATAGACCCTAGGGTAAATTTTCCAGCCTACAGACTTTTCCAACTCTTTTGATAATTAAATTTTTACATAAAACAGACTGAGGTTCACTTTGGAGGAATTTACCCAATTCTCTTCCTTGTACATAACCTTGGTCAAACAGCATAATTTTCACAGGCTCAAACTGACTGTGAATCCAGGACTCAGATGGCTACTATGGTGAGACAGCCAGATTTTGAATCCGGGCTAAGCAAAATAGAAAGTCTCTTTCAAATACAAATTAAAAAACATAATGAGGGTAAGAGGCTAAGTAAAACATACTTGCCCCCCCCCAGAACTTAATAGGTAAAGGCAGAATTATCAGGCCTGCAAGGTCCTCTTTTGCTAATAGAGAGTGCAAATGAGTGTTCACTATAAGAAATCTTGTGTATGGAAGGAAAACATCCACAGAAAGACACAAACATTGCAAAAACAAACAAACAAACAAATCATAACCGTATCATCTTTGATACCTATAGTTAGTCACTAGAATTTAGCAAACAGTAACCTACATACATGCATATGATTAGTGTCATCCTGTTCAACATGTTCACCTTACAATTGGGTAGTGGGGTACCTCTAATAATGATCCAGCAATCCCAGCTAAAACAGAGATTGAAACAGTTAAGAAGGCCACTTTATACCCAGGAGTTCCAGATCGGCCATGGCATCAACAAAAGAAGTAAATGAAAAATTAAAATTCAGGTCAGCATTTTTGATATCAGTCAGGCAAAGAGTTGAATCCTCCTTCTACTAACAATTGACTTTTAACAAAGACAGATATAATGGAGAAATATGTTGCCCCACATTACAGCTAAACCACCACTATGTAAATTCAGTGATGTCTACTCAGTTATCTTTGGGTACCAGTAGGGTGGATATCTCATGATAATGGGGAAAGAGATGGAATCAAACAAAAAAAAGAGATAAAGAGAAACAGACACATAGACAGGTGACAGGAGAGAATGGGGTTACAGGAGCACAAAGAGATGAGAGGGGAGAGAGCAGAAATAGTAGCAAGAGAACAAAGAGCCTGAAAGAGAGAAGAGGGAGGGAGTGTAAGTGGGCAAAATCTGTCTTTATAGGGGTCTTGGTTGCTGTGGTCACAATAGTATTCATGGAACTCTAGGCTGAGCAGAGAAAATTCTTCAGTACACTCTCCCATGTAACAGAATCAGGTAACCGTAATACCTGAGTCTTACAGGTTGATTAGAGGCTAACAAGATGTTGCATCTAGTAAACAAACCTAGCCATTGATTTTTCCAAGAAGTGATGACACCAAGTCAAACACCAGAGTGGCTGCAAAGTAGGGATGAACTTAATTCCTAAACTGCCAGCAGCAACTGCTGTGTCAGGAGCTCATTCCACCTTCTGGGTCTCCTTGTGCTAACAGTGAGAGAGATGCAAGCTGAAACCAATCATCTGACTCAGCAGCTCATTCCTACATTATGGAGGACAGAGACAAATAGCTTCAGAGTATTGTCTGGGAGTATATTCCAGAGAGGAATGGTGCAAAGAAATTGGAGGCAGGTAGGCACCTCCAAAGGTGTAAGCATTTTACAGCAGGAGAGATTGAGTGACTAATTGAAAGAAGTGAGAAAATCAATTGGAAAGTACAACACAATGGAAACACTCTCTCATATATAGAGGGCTGGACTATTTGATTGGGGTGAAATGTGAGATCAAAGAATCCAGGGAGGAATAAGAATACTGTATTAGTTCTGCTGTGTTGGCAGGAGCACAAGAGAAAAGCCTCCATGTGCACTTAAAAGTCCTGGTGAGTGGAAAGGAAAACTGTAACCCAGAGTTTCTGATGCAATGCTTCAATAATACTGAAATAATGAATCCATACTTAATCAGAGCATAACTGTCCTGAGTTACTCTGGAGAATAGGAAACAAGGAATCAGGTGGTGGATCTAAAAGTGGATGCCTTTGCATCTGCTCCACATCCCGGTCGAGACTCTAATGGCAGCATTTTAAGGGCAGAGACTGAAATGAGGTGAATTCAGTTCAGGGTTTGCATTAGGTACACTGAGGTTGGTATCTTGAAATTTGCAGGCAAGTGGATGGCACATGAAGAAACCATCCTGAATGAGGTAACCCAGTCACAAAATGAGGAACACAGTATGTACTCACTCATATATGGATTTTAGACCTAGATCAAATCATCACTAGCCTATAAATCACACCACCAGAGGAACTAGGATATAATGTGTATTCTAAGATTCATGTAAAGTCTCTCACAGAACTGGAAATGGACAAGTCCCCCAGAGCTCAGGGTAAGTGGGGGGGGGCAGGGAATGGAGAGAGAAGTAGGAGAAAACTACGGGGAGAAAAGGAAAACATGTGCGACCAGGAAGATGGAGCCTGGTTAGGAATACAAGACAGGAAAGAGAGAGAGAGAGAGAGACAGAGACAGAGACAGAGAGAGAGAGAACATAAAAGAGGGAGCCAATATTGGTTTGAAGATAAAATTGAACACAAAGCAGGGTCTGTAGAACTGCAAGACTGCTGCTAACTAACAGTTTGAGCTTCTATGGAAAGGCTATCCTAAATGCCCTTCCCGGAGAGTGAGATCAACAACTAACTTCTCTATGGAGCCCTCAACTAATGCCTGTTGGAAACAGAAGCAAACACCCATACATAAACACTAAGCTGAAGTAGAACTCAGATACAGAGGGAGAGGACAAGACCAGATGGCAGAAACACAAAGAGACAGCTTACCTGAACAAGGAGGAGCTAGAAGTCCACCAGACTGATAGCTGGGAAGCCAGCATGGGACTGCCTCAGACCCCCCTGAATATGGAACTCAGCCAGAAGGATTGAGCAGTCTAAGCGCCCTGAGGCAGTGCAGCCAGCATGTATTCCTGGACCACAAGAGGACTTTGAAAACATATCCACCATGGAGGGATAAATGCCTTAATCTAGAGACAGGAGAGAAGCCCTAGGCCCTACTTCACATGACCTGTCAGAACTACATGACCACTACTGGATGACATTCCCCTACATATGGAATTGGGGTGGGGGGATGGGAGGGTCGTTAGAGTGCTTGTGAGAGGGCAAAGAGGGTAAAACGGAGGGATGGAGTGAAGGTGGTTGGGAGGGAGGGGGAACTGGGATCAACATGTAAAATATCAAATTAAATTAAAAAAATGCTTTGACACCAAAATTTAAGTTCAAGTACAAGTTACTGGGGAAAAGGATTTCTATTTTTGTTTCCACCGAAAATGAAAAGATGTGGATTCCTTCCAGAATAATGTGGTTTGATCAAGGCAGACCACCTGAAACAGAATACCAGGTGATCCTACATTCAAAACACCTGGAAAAATCAGCCTGACAGACTACAGCCAGGTTTTCTGAATCTCCTTCGAATTCCCCATGACAGCGCCCCTTACCAGCAGGAAGTAGTTTGGAAAGAACAACGCCCAAATTCCCAAATATTGTCTATAAATGTTTGTTTTCATTTAAATGGACTTAGTTATATAAAATAAAAAAAAATGTGAAAGACACAAACCAAGCTAAGAATGGGCATTCATAACTAAGGAAAAAACAAAAAAACAAAAGAAGACTAAAGTCAAGTATGATATCTAAGATATTCACAAAATTATTTACATGATGTAGGTTTCCTCTTCCATGATTTCTTCCCTATTATCTGATATCAAGATGATAAAACAGGATTTAAAATACATACATGTTTAGACATGTGGATGAAGAAAATCATGGCAAGGAACCTATGTCAGTTTTCTGAGAACATACTGTAATTCCTCCCACAGGAACTGTCAAGGGTGTAACCTTCTTGTGAGAAACCGAGAACAATCATATACTCACACACTGACATCACATAATTAAAATTAAATCAAATCTCTAAACAGATTTCCATATTTGAATATTTTTCTATAATGAGTACTCAATCCTGTAACCATTGTGTTGAGGGTCTTAAAGTCTTCAAAGTTTTCCTGAAACATTAATTATTTCATGTAAAAGAAAGTAAGCATGAAGGATTGGGCTTAGCGATAGCAATCCATCTGAATGAGGTTTTTATGTAAATCAAGTCAAGTGTTACCATGAAAAATGGTTCCCTTAGCAGTGACTTTCCAGGACTTTTTTCCACATGAGTTTGCAAGTGAGAACAAAACAGAACATTGTAGTGCTTGAACTGATTGTTCACACGTGTCAGATATTTTTCTCTCCACAAAACTATGTAAGTCAATGTGTGTTGAATGAAGATCATACCACATCCTTTTGAGGAAGATTCCTTCCCATAAGGGTTTTCTTAGGCTCACAAAGATTATTGGGATAAGCAAAGTGCATAGCATTACAACAATGGATACATGTATAGTGTTTTTATGCACTATGAATTTTTTTCTTTGATTATAAGACTAATGACACATAGAGAGGGTTTACCACATGGGATACATTCAGTATCTTTCAAGTATACATTCTTTTATGACTTAAGAGAGTGCTGGGATATGCAAAGGCTTTATCACATTCATGGCATCCGTAAGGTTTCTCTACAGTATGTGTTCTTATATGACTTTTAAGCACATCATATGTTGTGAAAGCTTTACTACATTGACTACGTTCTTAGGGTATCTCTCCAGTATGTGTTTGTTTATGCCGTACCAGATTGTTGTGTTGTGAAAAAGCTTTACCACATTGATTACATCCATAAGGTTTCTCTCCAGTATGTGTTCTATGATGAGACTGAAGATTACTGGCACATGAAAACGCTCTACCACATTGATACATATATAGGGTTTCTCTCAAGTATGTGTTCTATGATGAGATTTGAGAGTACTGTCATGTGAAAATGCCCTACCACATTGATTACATACATAGGGTTTCTCTCCAGTATGTGTTTTATGATAAGATTTGAGAGTAGTGTCATGTGAAAATGCCCTACCACATTGATTACATACATAGGGTTTCTCTCAAGTATGTGTTCTATGATGAGATTGGAGAATCCTGGCACGTGAAAATGCTCTACCACATTTATTACATACATAGGGTTTTTCTCCAGTATGTGTTCTATGATGAGATTGTAGCGTACTAACTTGTAAAAATGCCCTACCACATTGGTTACATACATAGGGTTTCTCTCCAATATGTGTTCTTTTATGACATACTATATAACTGTATTGTGAAAAACATTTGCCACATAGATTATAGTATTGTGTTGTCCCTCCAGTATATGTTCTAATATGTCTTTTAAGGATAGTATGTCTTGCAAATGTTTTACCACATTGACTACATTAATAGGTGTTTTTTTACCATGTGTGCTCTCTCATTGAGAAAAAGGAAATTGTGACATGCAAAGACATCACCACACTATAGACTTCTATACGGTTTCTCTCCAGTATGAATTTTTTCAAGCCATTGAAGATGCCTGTAACCCACAAAGTTTTTCACATATTCATTGTGTATATTCACAGGATTCACTCCCTTATGGCTTCTTTGATTCCTGCAAAGAAAATTAGCATATGTAAAACTTTATCACATGCATGAAACTAAAGAAACTTTCTACATGTATAAAATAAAGTTGTAATTTGGCCTGATTGTAAACAAGAATCAGATCTTGAGTTTTACATTCATAATGCTTCTCTAATGTGGTATTATTTTGTTTTCATTGAAGATACCTGTGGATTCAGAGTAAGAGCTTTATTTCATGGCCCTCAATTATGGCATCTATTTACATAAAATCTCCCACATAATTGAAAAAACTGAAATGACTCAGAGCTTTGCCATATTTATACCATTTATCAGTTTTTTCTTCATAGAAATCATACTACATTGGCTAAATATACCAGTACAAATGGAAGCATTCACACATTCCAACGGTCATATGGATTTACTACAGTGTAAATTGATGGTATCTTTCAGATGACTTAGGAATACTGATATATTTGAAAGTTGTTTCACACTCAAGAAATATCCTCAAAGTGGGGACTACTAAATATCTTTCATTTTTTCTCACTGTCATAAGAGAGGTACGTTGCTTCTTTCCAAATTCTAAATTCAAATGGCTTGTATTTAGAGTAAACTAAATATGTTTTTTCCCTACATTTTCTAATACAGAATGTCTCTGTGTAAACCTAGCTATCCTGAAATTCACTTTGTAGATTGGGGTGATCACAAACTTAAGGGATACCCCTTGCTCTTGATCATGAATGTTGGAATTAAAGGTAGGGGCCACAACTACACGGCTCTACATATGATATGCTTATGAAACTAAGAAAACAAATAAAAGTTTTCCACATAGAATTCAACTTTGACTTTCTTTAAATCAACTTTAAGTATTCTCCGTAACACCTTCTTGACATTCATAAACTGACCCTTTTAATATCCACAGCAAAGTCACAAATAGATAAGTAATGCCTGCTTAACTATAGACTTTTTTTCTTAGGAGGTCTTGGACATATAATTATCACCTATGCAACATGTATACTGTTTAAAATATCTGAATAGAATGAAACTAAACAGACTGGCATATCTAGAGAATAGTTGTCTGGGTGCTATAATTCAAAGGGTAATATCTGTTAAGACATAGATTCCCTCTCATTTTACACAAATGCCTTGCAAACACAGAAGTGATATCTTTCACTGAGATACAGGGTTTTGTGAGAAAATGACAATCATCACTTTAAACTCCACTTATTTTCACTATTGCTCTTCTTAATCTTTTTTAATTTTTTAAGTGTGACTCTTCAATAAAATTTCCAGGATATATTAAAATGTCTGCAAAGCCAAATTTGTATAAATATGCACATGAAAATTTACCTTCTGTGTCTTCTAGAAGTTTGACAACGATCCATCATATTATTGTTATCCCAAATGTAGCCTGAAATAACAGAAAATATATGATGTATTCTGGCAAACTGTACAAAATTTAAGTAATATCTTCAGTGATCCTTGTTCTGAGTCGTCATGTTTTGCAAAGTCTCAGTGATGGTGCCGACCACCTAGTGCCACTACTTCTTCTCATGGTAGATCACAACCGATGTGAAGATGTGGAGGAAGAACAGGTAGTCAACAGCCAGACCACCGTGCTGGCCTTAGTGAAGTCCTTGTACTTCTCAGAGGGCACCGTGCAACCTTCAGTTCTCAATCACCCAGCATCCCTCTTACTCTGGAAGATGCATAGATTATTCAGAAAATGCTCTGCCCATGTCTACAACTTTCCTAACCAAGTCCCTGACAGAATTTTGCACCCTAACCACAAACGGTGATGTCATTTTCGGCCGTTTACATAATTTAAAGAATTTAATAAGTCACTAGTAGCTAACTGTCACAATAAATAGGGGTTTTAGCATTCTACTGGCAGGGAAGCATGGCCAGACTCCAATCATGAAGGATGTCTTCATCATCAATTGATTCAATGAATCATACAATGTGAATATATTGCACATTATCTCCACAAGAGGGAGCTTTACAGGTCTCTTCATGGAATGGAGGATTGTTGTTTACATAACTATACAAATATTTACATTATCTTGGGGATTAACACAGATTGTCAATTTAAATTCATTAATTATATAATTAGATGATCTGTGGCACCAGATTCCAGGTGTCATGGACGATATAACCATTGTTTTATATAATTAAATAATCAAATAATGAGTTCATGTAACATCATCCACTTCCCTAAGGTGGCTCCAAACCAGGATCATGAACGATGTTGTCGTGATAAATTTAAATATTTTAACTACATAATTGATATTAAGATGGTCTATAATAATTGCCTCCCACATCACGTCACCACAATCCACTGATCATGGATTATCTAATGTCCTATTTTAATAATCAAATAACAACATAATCAGAGGATGAAATGGTCTGCAATACTCCACACAATTGACTCTCTGTTGACTCCCACATGATTGTGGGAAACTCCCAGGTTCATCAGTTATTTAATCACAGAGCAGAGTAGTAACATGTTTAAATGCTAAACTGTCATTGTGTATGCAGGGTTTTTAGAAGATATCACTTATTTACAGTTGGGTGGCTGCCTCAAAAGAGATGGACTGAAATCCAATAATCACAAAGTCTACTCTAACAAATGGATTATCACCTTCCTGAAGGAACTCATCAATGTCAAACTCACCTTTTGATGAGTAATTGTGAGTCTTATTTGTCTTTTGTTCCATAGTGTGACTTCTTAGGAGAGAGAGTATTCATAAACAGAAGACTTTGAACTGTTTCTCCACAGACTACGTTCTCTGATGATTAGGTAATCTTGAATTTGGTAACCAGTAAAAGCTGTAGGCTCACTTCCAGAGGTGTGGCTGTGACATGTTTAGACGATTCAAATGCTGTCATTAAAAGATTTAGGAAATAGTTATCTTGGGAGACTTTAATGCACCATGATAACTCTTTCTCGAAGCTGCTCTCTTGTCCTTGGCTCATGATACCTGGATACAGAATTCAAGCAGGGTTGCCAGGCAACATTTATGAACCAACATTCTGTCACATTCTAGTGCCCCTCCCCCATGCTAAAAGGAGTATACCCACCGATAAACTAACCTTACAACCTCACTGATTTTCTCACAAAAATAAAGCAGGGCTCTTTCTTTTGAGTTCTACATATTTACCAGTCTCTCAAGCTACAACTTGCCTGTAGGGACATAAGCATGAAAACGAAAGCATCATTGTGCAATTCGAGTACAATGATGAGTATTTTAAACCTGTTTTGTATGCTTCAATATTCTAATTTCTAGAACGGAAACAATACAATTAATCGCCTCTCACATAATCCTTTTCCCTTTATTGAAAATAAAATAAACTCCGCTTCATTTTCTTACCTTTAGAGGAGCTTGATCCCATGGTTTCTCAGAGTTGTTTAGATTTGCATTAGGCTGATGATTAAGGATTTTGAGCAGTGTCTTATGTTTCTTTCAGTCATTTTGGATTCCTCAATTGACTGTTCTCTATCAAGTCCTGTACCCCGCTTTCTAATATGGTTATTTAGAGTGATTTGTTGTTGTTGGTGTGTCATGTTATCAGCCTGACAGAGTTCATTAGATGAGATTCCCTGATCAGGAGATTATTCAGTTATTCCATTTTTAAAATCGGTGGTCACTGTGTCCTTTATGGGTCAGTTCTGTTGCAAACTCTCAGAAACTGATGATGCGAAACAGTACAGTTTTTTAAAAATCGTGTAATCATTCGATTGTTAAAAAAATCTACCATCACATAATCAATAATCACTGTATAAGGCAGTGTCCCCCATTCTCTGTGCACTGCTTCTGGTACCGATCTCCTGCTGTGTCAATCCCACAGCAGCCACATGACGGATGGCACCATCATTACTTACACAATCAAATAAGTTAATAATTGGATGGTGCTCCATATTTAACTTTCAAAAGAGGGAACCAAACTCCAGTGATTGTCAAGGAAGTAGTACTTAGATAATTAAATAATTCCATGTGATTAACTCCCATGGAGGAATGGCCCGACTCCAGTCAAGAAGAACAACATCTTCATCGATTTAAATAATTAATATATAATGAAAAATGATTGAAAAATGACATGGTGGTACATACTTAAATCCCACATGGAGTAGTCAGACTGATCTCTTCCTGGAATAATGATGTGTTTAAAAAATTAAATTGATAATTGCTTAATATGCATTTTATATTAACACTGAAGAAGTGGCACCAAAGTCCTAAACCTATCACTGATGTAAAGATCTATTTATATAGCTAAATGATGAAGTAATGAGATGATGTTACATCAACTCCCAAAATCTGACTCCAAAAGGGACTTATGGTTCATAACATCACCTGTATTTTAAATTCGTTAATTAAATGATGAATTATCATTCAATTTCCTAGTTTAACCGCTAAGAATGTATAAGGAGGCCCAAACTCCAGGGATCACTGAATACATAATGACAGATGTTCATAATTAAATGAATAAACATTAAACAATTGGGTGGTGTTTTATCCATGAAGTCTAAATGATTGCTCCATAATGAAGGGTCATTGAGTTCTTAATCATAGAGATGAACAAAAAAATGAATGAATAAAGAGATAATTTCTGATAATTCACCCCTAGAGAGATTACAAATTGATATCAACATTGATTTAAAGAAAGAAAATGAGAAAGAAAGAAATGAAGAAATGAAGGAAGGAAGGAAGAATGAACGAAATCACAAGAGTCAATTTAACACCAATAAGGTGGATCCAGACTCCACTCTACCTGGAGTAGAAAAAGATAGATTTGAATAATGAAATAATCAGATAGTTAGATTGTCTGTCACACTTTAGTCAGCTCCTCCACGGAAGCTCAGATTGTTAGTTGGGAGCAGTCTTGTAGTTCTCTAGACCATTATTTGTGTTCAATTTTATCTTCAAACCAATATTGGCTCCTTCTTTTATGTTCTCTCTCTCTCTGTCTCTCTCTTTCCTCTTTGAGCTTCCTTTGAAAGGCTATTATAATTGCCCTTCCCGGAGAGTGAAATCAACAACTAACTTCTCCCTGGAGCCCTCAACTAATTCCTGTTGAAAACAGGATCAAACACCCATACATAAACACTGAGTCAAACTAGAACCCAGATGCAGATTGAGAGAACAAGACCATGCGGCAGAAACACATACAGACATCTTACCTGAACAAGGATGAGCTAAAAGCCACTAGACTGATAGCTGGGAAGCCAGCATGGGACTGACTCAGGCCCCCCTGAATATGGGTCTCAGCCAGAAGGACTGAGCAGTCTAAGGAACCTCAGACAGTGGAGCCAGGATATATCTCTGGTGCACAAAAGGACTTTGCGAACATATCCCCCATGGAGGGATAACTGCCTTAATCTAGAGACAGGAGAGAAGCCCTGGTCCCTACTTCACATGACTGGTCAGATCTACATGACCCCAACTGTGTGGCATTCCCCTACATATGGAATTGGAGTGTAGGGATAGGAGGGGAGGGTGGTTAGAGTGCATGTGAGAGAGCAGAGAGGGTAAAAGAAGGGGGAGGAGGGAGGGAGTGATGTAGGGAGCCGTCCCTACATTCTCCATTACAAGATGGCGCTGGCATCTGGCTGGCGGTTGGCATAAATAAGCCTGTGCGTACGTGCAAGGAGATTTCTCCCACGCCTCTCCCGTGGTGTCATTTGGCCTGATGAGCTAGCAAACAGTCAGGGAGTGACACGTCCTAAGCGAGGCTGAGTTTCTATATAAGGGTGTGGGTTTTTGCTCCCGGGGTCTTCGCTCTGCAGTTGGTGTAAGCTTATGCTCTGCCTCTCAAGAAGCATTAAAGCTATCATTGCAGAAGGATCCTATCTGTGTGCCGCATTGTTCTTGCTGGCGAGACGCTGGCGAGATGGTAGCGCGGGACAACTGGTGCCGAAACCCGGGAACTCGACCAATCCATCGTCAGCACCATCGAAGACCCCCAACTTTCGAGTTGGGAGGATTCAGAACTGCGAGGAGGTAAGTTCAGTAAGGTATGACTGATCCTCATAACATCTTTGCTTTAGTATTGGTTTTTATCACGTTCATTCTCTTTCTGTTGATCCTCTTTTGTTACCATCGAGGCCGCTGCTAAGGAGATTTCCGTACTTAAGTTGGACGTAGATAAGCCGCGGTACGCTGCTCCTCTTAAATAAAAAAGCGAGGCGCTCCAGATCCACTTTTGCTTTCGTGTGGTGCCAACGCTTGTAAGACGGACGTAGATAAGCCCCGGGCATCCGTCGCGCAGCCATGGGCTCTATGCATTCCACTGTTATTTGTCAAGGATATAGACAGTGTAGCTCCCTGGTTTGCGGTCTCGGGCTCTCTCTCATTGGCCTCATGGAGGAAGTTAGGAAGGGATCTTGAGCATGCTCAGGCCAATGGAGAACTTGGGCCTAGCGCTATGGCCATCTGGACAATGATAGAAAATTGTTTAGAGGATGAGGATTGTAAGTCTGCCATTGCGGAGGGACAAGGGATTTTAACCAAGTTTCAGGATAGTCTATCAGAAGCTAAACAAAGTGAGAGGATGGGTGCACGCAAAAAGGAAACTAAAAGTGAAAAAGGACCCTCTAGAAAAGATAGTCAGGAGGAGAAACCAAAGAAATCTCTTAGGAGGTCTAAAAAGAAAGACCTAAAGAAAAGGGAGAGCTCAAGCGGCCTCTATCCTAAGTTATATCTGGAGGCCCCGGGTATTGAAGGCCCCTCTGAGTCCGAAGAGTCTGATGTCTTGGACACTGAAGAGGAGGTAGACTTGGAGGAAGAGGCCGCCAGATATGAAGGGGAAAGGTACCACCCCGATGATGATTTTGGCTTTCCTATTACTATTAAGAAAGGGGACGAGAAGCCTTCTGCTTTATTGTCTTCTGCTCCACCGCCTCCATATGAGCTTGATAACCGAGGGACCCAAGGATCCCGTAGAGAAGGCTTCTCCTTAATCCCATCAGGGGTCAAAAGAAAGCTGGCTTCGTTACACCTCGCATTTCCAGTTTTCGAGAATGCGGACAGAGGGAGAGTGGCCGCCCCAGTGGATTATAATCAAATAAAGGAATTGGCGGAGTCAGTCAGAAAATATGGAGTTACAGCAAATTTTACCATAGTTCACCTAGAAAAATTGGCCCTGTATCATTTGACTCCAGCAGATTGGGAGAAGATTGCAAAAGCAGCTCTGGTCAGCATGGGCCAATATATGGAATGGAGGGCCCTCTGGCATGAGGCGGCCCAAACACAGGCAAGAGCTAATGCTGCTGCAATATCTCTGGAGCAGCAAGCCTGGAATTTTGAATTACTCACTGGGCAGGGCCCTCATGTTAATAATCAAATGAATTATCATTGGGGAGCTTATGCACAAATTTCAGCTACAGCCGTTAAGGCCTGGAAGTCGCTCTCCCGTAAAGGGGAGGGTAGTGGTCACCTTACTAAGATCAAGCAGGGCCCCCAGGAACCTTTCTCAGACTTTGCCAGGATGACAGAAGCAGCAGAACGCATTTTCAGGGATACTGAACAAGTCATGCCCCTGCTAGAACAATTGATTTTTGAACAAGCTACCCAAGAATGCCGCACCGCTATAGTACCTTGAAAAAATAAGGGGCTACAGGATTGCCTCAGGGTATGTAGGGAGATAGGGGGGCCTCTGAGCAATACAGGTTTAGCGGCGGCAATCATCCAGGCGCAAAGGCAGAACAAAAAAACCTCCCGGTAAGACATGTTTTGGATGTGGAAAACCAGGGCACATATAAAAGGACTGTAAAATGTCCAACGCCCCTAGGGCGAGCCTCTGCACCCGATGTGGGAAAGGCTACCATAGGGCGGAGCAATGCAGATCTGTTAGAGACATTAAAGGGAGACTCCTCCCTCCGACAGAGGTTCCGACCCCTGAGGTGTCAAAAAACGGCAGACGGGCCCTTGGTCCCAGGGCCCTCGAAGATATGGGAACCGATTTGTCAAATCTCTGGAAGGGAACCAGGAGAGCAGCCAAGCAGACCCATCAGAATGGACCTGCGTGCCACCTCCTCAATCTTACTAATGCCCCAAATGGGTATTCAGCCCGTGCCTTTAGAATCAATTATTCTGCCTTCAGGCACTATGGGATTGATCCTTGGGCGAGGCTATCTTATAGCACGGGGGCTCATAGTACTTCCAGGAATTGTGGATGATGCCCACACCCCCGAGATACAGGCACTATGCTCAAGCCCTACCGGGGTTTTCTCCATCAGTCAGGGAGACAGGATTGCACAATTGCTGCTCCTACCTCATGATAACCAACATGGGCCCATTGATGGTGTCCCAAAACAAATGGGGTCCTCAGGAACGGACTCTGCCTATTTGGTCATGTCTTTAAATAGTAGGCCAAAAACTACACTGTGGATAAATGAAAAGAAATTTGAAGGTGTTTTGGACACGGGGGCTGATAAGAGCATTGTCTCCACCTACTGGTGGCCGAAGACATGGCCAGTGGTGGAATCCTCACACTCTTTACAGGGTCTTGGCTATAAATCCTGCCCTACTATCAGTGCCGCCCCCCTTAGCTGGAGAACCCAGGAGGGTCAAAAAGGGCAATTAATTCCTTATGTATTACCGATGCCTGTGAATCTATGGGGATCCTATCTGTGTGCCACATCGTTCTTGCTGGCGAGATGGTAGCGCAGGGCACCTATAAAAGCTGTATGAACCCTGTACCCAGGGTTCCCAGTCCTCTACCCCACATGGAGTATGGCTGTGGACCCCAGTGCACTGGAATATAAAAGACCTCATGCTTTTTCATCAAGACCGCTTCTTATGAATGATTGGGGGGACTACCTTTCCTGAGTCGGGGCGTGAGAGTCCACTCCCTCAGCGGGTCTTTCAGTTTCAATAACAAAGATTTTGAAAACAAATTCGTTCCAGGTTTTTATATATTTGGATTGTGTGTGAAAGATGTTTCCCATGTGTAATTATTACATACCATAGTAGAGATTGTCAGATACCCTGCATCTGGAGGTGACATTGTATTGAGCCTACAATTTTGGGTTTTGGGATCTTACTCAGGTCATCCCCAAGTAGAATATGTGCTGAGCAAAACTGTAAATGTGATTTCCAGATTGAAAAAAACAAGAATAAAACAGAGTACATAAATAAAAATTAAACTATAATCATTGAGAACATGATGCATTAGTATGCATATTCTGTATAAGAAAAAATTGCAACATGACTCAAATACAGTGAAAACTAAATTTCTAACACCCTATAAAATGATATCTGATTGCAAAGATTCATGCAAATGGGAACCAGTTAGAATCCCAATAGGATTATGAAAACCATATAGTACATATATTGATACAGCATGGCTTCTACACCTACAACAACCATGCAGTGATCTAGAGGTGTACAATATTAGGGAAAGAACAAAGGGGAGGAAGAGAAAAAAATAAGAGGGGTAAACACCATGAACTTTTTGTCAAAAAAAAAAAAAAAAAAAAAAACAAGAAAAATTCATCCACGTAACCTGAGATTTTTGTGTAATGCTACCCAGCTAACGATGACTCTATGTGTTCAGAACTTATACACAGACTATTACAAAATTAACTCAAAAGGATGCCTAAACTGTTCTGCTTCTGACCTTGCAGTGACTGATATTTGTTTCAAAGAGAGACACCATATGGTCTAGATTTCTCTATGCAAATGGGGGTAATATTCTGCCATCGTTCAGAGAATTATATTTTAATTTAATGAGCAATGTTACAAATTAATGAGTTCTGTTTATTAAACATATCCGTATAAATAATTGGTATCCAAAAATAAAGTTTTTTTAAGAAGCTTGGTCCCAAAAAATTCCACTGAGGGCATCGAATCATGTAGTTTAAGCAGGGGTAATCAAGAGGACATAAGGACATTGCCACAGACTTAAGAAATAAGTAAAGAAATATGTCTGTATAGACAAATTGTGTTCATTTCTGGTAATGATCAAAAAGGAAAGAACCTACAACAGATGGTTATTTTTGTTGTTATTGTTTTTTTTTTTTGAGACAGAGTTTATTGGTGCAATAATAAATAGCCTTAGTTGTTTTAGGAGACAGATACTGCAAGTCGGGCCAGTGAGGCAATGTAAGCTTTCAACAGAAAAGATAGCACCATAATATTTCATAGTACAGGAGTAACTTCGAACAGCAGATCTGGAGGGAGAAGTGTTAGAAGATGAGCAAAGAAGAGAAGGCAGAACAAAGAAACTATTAAAGCTGGTGCAGGGAGTTACTGGTTAATCCATGTGTTATTCTAAGTAAGCTTCTCATGAGGAATAGCTTCTTGTATACTACATCTATGAGAAAATGGAAGGAAACGATAGACTTCTAAAAAGTCAGCAGGATTTACCATTCGATAGGACAACCTGAGAAGGCTACTCAAGCAGTGGAGTACAGGGGGGAAAACAGGCAATCCCATTAACATTACTGACTAAGGTCACAGTGTCCATGGGCCTAATAAGCATAGCTCCATGTGGTTTCAATAGAGCACACCAAGGATTTTTCAAACCTTTTCTCTGAGACTGTACATCCAAAACCACAAAAAATATCAGCCCTGTTACATAGTCCACAATAGTTCACCCAGACCCGTTTTGGCTGAATACTTTAACTATAGCAATTTTTCTTCATGATAAGGTCTCTCCTCTATCCAGATTCTTGATAGCCCTCATCTGGGGATTCCAAGATACTGCCCACTGGGAAAATTATGGATTATGTAGGAATGATTAACTGATTCCACATTGCTAACCTCAACTATCATTGAAGGAGGAAATCTCAGCTTATATCCTTCCTCTCCCTTTCTGCACTGTGACTCCACTAGTATCCAAGTGGGTCATGAACTCAATCCTTGCACAAACCCCCTCTTCATATATAACTCCCCACACTAATCAGAGATCTTGGGAGTTCACTCATTTTCTGGTCTATTTTCCTTCTCACCAGTCAAGGGCCAGGCAGGAAGGAAGTATAGGTTTTTCTTCCCAGCACTGTACGTGAGAAGCAGGATTGGGAGTTCAAAACAATTCTCAATTATACAGCATAAGACAACCCAAAGTTACAAAAAGCTTTGCTCTACTCAGAAATCAATAATAACTTCACTTGACAAAAGGAATGGAATAAGTAAAATCTAAGAAACATAGGAGAGCAGCAGCACAGAGATACAAGCAGTAATGTGTTTAAAGAACATATTTAAAAAGATGCCAATAGCTGGGTGGTGGTGGCACATGCACTTAACGCTAGTGTTCAGGAGGCAGATGGAATCCTATCTCTGTGAGTTCAAGACAAGCATGGTATACAAGATATTGTTGTGGTACAAGCAGCAGAGTCACAAAAACATGGGGTCTCAAAAAATAAATAAATATTAAAAGGAAAAAAAGCTAGAAAAACAGATACCATCATTGGCTAGAGGCCTCACTTGAAGAATGCCAGGCCCCAGCTAGATCCACATATCATTGCCACCATCCTGAGTCCATGGTGCTGGATGCTTGCCCCCCATCGCTGGGCCTCTGCTAGAGAGGATTCAGAAGGAGAGTGTCAGGCCCAGGCTAGATCTGCCTATCCGTGCAGGAACCACTTGAAACTCTGTGTACCAGGATCTATGACCCCCATTGCCAGGATTCTGCTAGAGTGAGTCTGGGAAAAATTTGCATGAAATTCCCCCCACAACCTAACCTGGAAATTCCCTGGATTAGCTCCATATCATGCTCTACCTGTGGCTTATCCACAGCTCAAAAACCCATAGGAAATAGATAAACTAACTACAAGAGAATCCAAGGGGAATGCAGAGGAAATATATACACAAAACCACTGCCAACATTAAATCATAAACAAAAATCATTAACAAACAATGTCCCTTACTTTCCCTCAATGTCAATGGTATTATCTCACTAATAAATAGAGAAAGCCTAACAGAATGAATACAGAAACAGAATCCATCCTTCTGCTGCACACAAGAAACAAATCTAAGCTTCAAAGATAGATGTTACTCAGGGTAAAGGGCTTGGAAAAGATCTTCCAATCAACTGGACCCAAGAAGCAAGCAGGTTTGGCTATCTTAATACTTAACAAATTAGAATTCAAACCAAAATCAATAAAATGAGATGAAAAAACTCATTTTGTATTCATCACAGGAGAAATCCTAAGCACAAAACCTCAATTCTGAACCTCTATGCCCCAAATACAAACACAGCCACATTCGTAAAAGCAATGGTATTAAAACTCAAACCTCACATAAAACCACACACACTTAGAGTGGGAGACATCAACACCCCACTCTCACCACTAGACAGGACCACAAGTCAGGAACTTTACAAAGAAACAAAAGAACTAAAACAAGTTATGTCTCAATTGTTTTTCACAGACAACTATTGAACGTTCCATCCAAACAAAAAAGAATATAACTTCTTCTCTGCGCCAAATGGAACATTCTCTGAAATTGACCATAGACTAGGCAACACAAAAATCCTCACCCGATACAAAAACATTTGAATATTACCCTGTATCTTATGAGACCACCATACTTTATAATTGGAATTCAATAAAAACAACAACAAATCACAGAAACCCTACATACTCATAGAAACTGAATAATGCTCAATTTCAACATACTTGGGTCTAAGAAGAAATAAAGAAATTAAGGAATTCCTAAAATTCAATGAGGTTGTGGATACAACATACATGAAATTATGGGACACCTTGAAATCACTGCTAAGAAGGAAGTTGATTGCATTCAGTTCCCATATGAAGAAAACAGATGAGAGACACATTAGAGAATTAACAATACAACTGAAAACCTTAGGACACAAATGAAGCAAACTTAACCCTCAGGAGTAGGCCCCTATTTTTGGGCTGAAAACAATAAACTAGAAAGCAGGAATACGATACAAAAAAAAAAAAAATGCAATAACGAGTTGCTTTTTTTTTTTCCAGAAAATTAACAAGGGAGACAAACCTTTATCCAAACTAAACAAAAAGCAAAGAGAGAAAATGGAAATTAACAAAATCAGAAACAAAAAGGGGTACAGAACAGTAGACACTGAGGAAATCCAGGCAATTTTCATGTTATATTATGAAAACTTATACTCCAAAAAATTTGAAAATTCAAAGGATATGAACAAATTTCTGGATAACTCTGGATAAATCAAGACTAGACAAGCAACTTATATTGACCTACAGCAACTAACAAAGTAGGAGCAATCATAGAAAGCCTTCCAAAATAAAAAATTCCCAGAGCCAGATGTCTTCTTCAGTGAAGAATTCTACAGAAAATTCATGGAAGAGCTAATATCAATACTCTTGAAACTGTTCCACACAATAGAAACAGAAGTTTCATTACAAAACACTTTTTTGAGGCTACAATCAACTTGATACCCATTCACACAAAACACAAATAAGAGAAAATTACAGAACAATATCCCTCCTGCACATTGATGCAAAAATACTCAAGAAAATATGGGAAAACCTAATCCAGGAATGTATCAGAAAAATCATCTACTATGATCAAGTAGGCTTCATCCTTGAGTAGCAGGGATGGCTTCACATATGAAAATATTTCAAATATACCACTATATAAAAAACTAAAAATGAAAAAAATCACATGATCATCTCTCTAGATGTAGAAAAAACCTTTGACAAAATTCAACATCCTATCATGTTAAAGGTCTTGTAGAGATCAGGGATAACAGGAATTTATATAAACATAATAAAAGCAATATGTAGTAAACACAGAGAAAATATCAAGCTGAATGTAGAGAAGCTTAAGGCAATTCCTCTAAAATCAGTACAAAGACTAGGCTGCCCTCTGTCTCCATATATCTTCATTATTGTATTTGAAGTGTTATCTAAAGAAATAAGACAAGAAAAGGATATCAAGAGGATACAAATTGAGAGGAAGTACTCAATCTTTCTCTATTTTCAGAAGATATGATAGTTTACATAAGCAACCAGAAAACTCTACCATGGTACTCCTACAGCTGAGAAACACATTCAGCAATGTATCAGCATACAATATAAACTAAAAAAAAATTGTAGCCATTCTATATTCAGACAACAAAGGGGCTAATAAAGAAATCAGAGAAACATCACCCTGTACAATACCCACAAACAACATAAACTACCTTGGAGTAACACTTATCAAACAAGTGAAAGACCTATATAATAGTAATTTGTGTATTTACAAAAAGAAATTAAAGAAAACACCAGAAAATGTAAAGATCTCCCAATCTCATGGATAGGTAGAATACACATAGTAAAAATGGCAATTTTCTCAATGGCAATCTGCAGATTCAATTCAATATCTAATAAAATGCCAGCACAATTCTTCATTGACCTTGAAAAGATAATAATCAACTTTATATTGAAAAACAAAAGAACAAGAATAGCCAAAACAACCTGTATAATAAAGGAACTTCATGAGGCATCATCATCCCTGACTTTAAGATCTGCTACAGAGCTATAGTTCTGAAAAGAGCCTTGTATTAGCACAAAGATAGACAAGTAGCTCAATGAAATTTAATAGAAAATGTTGGTATTATCCCACACACATATGAGCACCTGACTTTTGACAAAATAGCTAAAAGTGTACAATGGGATAAGGAAAGCATCTTCAACAAGTGGTGCTGGTACAAATGGATGATGGTATATAGAAGAATGAAGATAGATCTATGTCTATAGCCATGTACAAAACACAAGTACAAATGGATCCCTCCATGAATCCATCCACACTGAACCTCTTAGGAAAAAAAAATTAGAGGTACTCTTGAACTAATTGGTAGAGGAGACGGTTTCCTAACAATAATTCCAGAAGCATAGACACTGAGACCAACAAATAATGAATGGGACCTATGGAAAGTTAGAAGTTTCTCTAAGGCAAAGAACACAGTGGACAAGACCCAATGGCAGCCTACAGACTGGGAAAAGATTTTCACTAATCCTACATCCGACAAAGGGCTGATCTCCAAAATATACAAAGAACTCAAGAAACTAGTCAACAAAACACCAAATAATTCTATGAAATGGGGTATAGAACTGAATAGAGAACTCTAAATAGGGGGAAATGATGAAATACACTTAAGAAAGTGTTCAATGTCTTTGGCTAACAAGGAAATACAAATTAAAACAACTTTAAGATACCATCTTACTGGTGTCAGAATGGCTAAAATTGGAAACAGCAATGACAACTTATGCTTTGCAGGTGGATCTGTAAACTTGAAGAGCCATTTTGCAGACTAGCATGGCTGTTCCTCAGGATAATGGGAATGAGTCTACCACAGTACCCAGTAATTTAACTCTTATGCACATACCCAAATGATCCACATCCATGGAACCAAGACTTGTGCTCACATATATTCATAGCAATATTATTTATAATAGCAAGAACATACATGGAAGCAACTTAGATGCCCTCAACTGAAGTATGTATAAAGGAGTTGTGCCACATTTATACAATGGAATACTACTTTGTGCCGGGGGGGGAGGCAACGAAATCTTGAATCTCACAGACAAGTGGATGGAACTTGAAGAAACCATCCTGAATGAGGTATCCCAGTCACAGAAAGATACACATTGTATTTATTCATTCATATGTGGATTTTAGACATTGTGCAAAAGATAACCACCATACAAATCACACTGCCAGAGAAACTAGGATACAAGGAGTATTCTAAGAGTTTCTTATAAGGTCATTCACAGAAGCAGGAAGGGACATGGTCCCAAGAGCATATGGGATTTGGGGTGTAGTGAGTGGAGAGTGAACTAGGAAAAGGAAAGAAGTAAGAGAGTAAAGAACATTGGACAAGGAAGATTTGGTCAGAAAAGGAATGGACTTGAGAAGAGATGAGAAGAGAATAGAATAGAAGAGGATAGCTAGGAGAGTAGAAGAGAGATAGAGACTATAAAAATGGGAGCCATTATAGGTTAGAAGAGGAAACTGAACCTAGAGAAATGTCCAGAGTCCTACAAGAGTGACCCCAACAATTTGTGCAACAGTATAAAGGCTACCATAAATTCCCTTCCCTGACAATGAGATCAACGACTAACTTATCCACCATCATGGAGCCCTCATCTAGTAGCTGATGGAAACAGAAGCATACATGCACAACTAAACAATGAGCCAAACTGGAATTCAGATGCAGAGAGGGAGGACAAGGCCACACTGCAGAAACACATAGACACAGCTGACCTGAACAAGGAGGAGCTAATGGGGCTCCAGACTTATAGCTGGCAATCCAACATAGGACTGACACAGACCCCTGTGTAGTGAGATAGTCCTTCTGTAGCACGCCCATTGGGGGTGGAGCCATGAGCGGAAGTGACCTGTGTAAGGAAGTCGGAGGGAGAGCCAGTAAAAGCTCTCTTGCTGGTGTGACTCGGACAGGAGAGGATTGGGTTGAATTTCCTGGTGTTTATCTGTGTAGTTTGTAAGTTATTTCTCCCTATATAAACATCTATTTGGCCTATTTGTTTATACTGATCCTTATTTAACCACGATATCTGGTGTCAGAAGTGGGATTTCATTTAGACAGAAAAGTGACTACACATGCAAGATGGACATTGCTATAGAGTTCCTGCTTCATGGAAGAGTCTGCCAGACAATCTACAGGACACAGAGGAAAATGACTGACAAACTGCCAATACAAGAAGACAGTTTAAAGTTTCCTGGTTTCCTGAAGAGTCTGTGAGACACACGATGGCCTATGGGCTGAAGATGAAAGATTACATAATAACTTCGGGAGACCAGGCAGTGAGTTGTCTCTGTCATTTCTAGAGCTTATATATTATCCTTCTGTGGTCTTTGAAGGAGTTGAAGAGGGATAGTTATGGTTATAGTTTTCCTTAGTTAGGATTAAAGATAAGTTACACATAGGGCTTTAGACTCACAAAGATAGAATAGAAGATGGAATAGTTTCTTAAATCTTACTAAATGTTAATGGACTAAATATTGTCAACTGTGATTCTTATTTGATAACTGTTATGTTATATATTTTCTATGTTAAGGTTAAAACCCTTCTTTTTATTTAGACTGAAAAGAGGAGATGATGGGAGTCATTCTGTATATGTTTCTCATACTGGTTATTAAATAAAGCACTATTGGCCAATAGGAAAGGAAGATAGGAGAGACTAGGAGACAAGGAGGAAATTGGAAGTAGTAAGGAGGAATCAGGATGGAAAGCCTGGAGAGAATAGAACCGGCAGCCGCCTCTCCCTGGTAAGACCACGTGGAAATACATAGAAATGGGTTAATAATTAAGATAGAGCTAGCCGGTAAGAAACTAGCACCTGGCAAACAGCATAATATCAAATACAGAATCTCTGTGCGTTATTTGGGGCTGGCGGCATGGCAGCAGGACAAGACCAGGCGGCAGGCAGAAAAACCGTACTCCTTACAAATGGCGCCCATGTGGCTAGTAAGAACTTCCACTTAAAATTTAACAAAAGCGTTAAAAAGGGTTTTAGAAACAAAAGAACAGAGACAAGCAAGGTTTCTTGGTAGCAGCATTTTTCTCGGTTGAACTCTGCTTTGCAAGAGACAAGCAGATATTCGTGCCGCTCCTTTAAGGGAAGATTCCTGACTCAGCATAAGCGGCAAAAAACCGCACAGCTCTTAAGAAGCACTGCTAACAATTTATTGGTGTGTACGAGAGCTTGCAATGGCAGTGACCACATCTCCAAGCCGGCAGCATGCAGACTAAGGCAGTTAGCACAGTTCTCACTGCTGGCAGTAAAATACTCACCACCATCTTTGATAACCATGGCAGAAACAACAAAGACTTTCATTTTAACAATGTTTTTGTTTAACAGATAAAGACTCATGGCCAAAAAAAGATAAAGATTTACAGTAAAGACAGATTCATATTAAGAAAAACCTCTAAAGGTTTAAAGTGTTTTAAAATAAATGCAGACTTGGGAAAAAATGGTTTTTAAGAGACAAAGAGGAACTGGGTATGGTGGCACACACCTTTAATCCCAACATTTGGGAGACAGAAGCAAGCAGATCTCTGTGATTTCAAAGTAAACCTGGTATGCAGAGTGAATTCCAGGACAGATAAGAGTTACACAGAGAAACCCTGTCTCAAAAAATAAAAAGTAAAAGAAACGGAGTAATAATAAAGCCACGTAAAGATGAAAATCTCAGAGAGAATCTGGATACTGTATGGTATTACATTGTCTTTGCATTGTTTGACTGCTGAGGAAACAATAACTGTTAAAGGAAATACTGGTGGATCAATTCAATTTATATGTTTTAAAAATGCTTTGACTCAAAAATTTAAGTTCAAGGACAAGTTACTGGGGAAAAGGATTTCTATTTTTCTTTCCACAGGGGGGAAAAAAAAAAAACAAAAATACTGTGGATTCCTTACCGACTAATGTGGTTTGATCAAGCCAGACCCCCTGAAACAGAGTTTCTGGTGATCCAACATTCAAAACAGCTTAAACAAAGCAGCCTTGCAGACTACAGCCAAGATTTCTGCATCTTCTCAGGATCCCCCATGACAGCGCCCCCTGTCAGCAAGAAGTAGTTTGGAAGGAACGATGCCCAAATTCCCAAATATGGTTTATACATGTTTGTTTTCATTTAAATGGATTTGGTTATAAATGGTTAATGATCAAAACCAATGTCTTTTTAAAGGTAAAAAGGGGATATGGTATAGATATGAATACTTCATTTTGGAATGGATTTTCATTTATTAATATAATTTCAAGTCAATGTTGTGATATGTATATTTCTCTTCTTGTTTATGCATTGTGTTTATATAGCTCATTTAAAAATTTAATGTATAATTTAGTACAGATTTTACATAGTTAACTATAATAGTCAAAACTTATAGCTTGGTGAGTTAGGTTTTCAAGATACACAGAGATGTATTTGAGATAGGCATTTTTCAAACCTTTCAAAGACCTACAGAATATGGAATTTAAAATGGTTTAGGGTTTTTGTGACAGTGAGACATAATTGCTTTTGGCAATACCACCTGCACCAGAAAGGAAGATGGACATTGAAGAAACTCGTTATGGAGTTTGCTTCCAGTATGGCAAGACTAGCCATTTGGACAAGATACATCTCTTGTCTGGACTTTTTAACTTAATGCTGTATAAACTGGACATGCAGGACCTACAGAAAAGTGACTGCAGATGCAAGATGGACATTGCTATAGAGTTTCTGCTTCATGGAAGAGTCTGCCAGACAATCAGCAGGACACAGAGGAAAATGACTGACAAACTGCCATACAAAGTTTCCTGCTTTGCTGAAGAGTCTGTGAGACACACGGCCTATGGGCTGAAGATGAAAGATTACAAAATAACTTCGGGTGACCAGGCAGTGAGTTGTCTCTGTCATTTCTAGAGCTTATATATTATCCTTCTGTGGTCTTTGAAGGAGTTGAAGACAGATAGCTATGGTTATAGTTTTCCTTAGTTATGCTTAAAGATACGTTACATATCGGACTTTAGACTCACAAATTTAAGATAGATAATAGAATAGTTTCTTTTAATCTTGCTAAATGATAATGGACTAAATAGTGTTACCTGTGATTCATATTTAATAACTGTTGTGGTCTGTCAAGTTTTCTTGGCCTTAGCCAAAACTGGATGTACATACGTTGCTGTGAGACCTAGTGTGACTGTTCAGGTGGGTTGCTGTTTCTGTCCTTGCTGCACCTTTTGGAAGTTGTCCATCCGCATTTCTTGTCTACTCTAGTATTGTTAATTTCCTTCTCAGGTCTTGATGAGGTTGAAGATTAAACTATCACAACTATTATTCTCTCTTCTTAGTTAGATATATTAGGTACTAGACTTACATTTTCCAGCTTAGGACAACTCTGTTGTAAACTCCATTATGCCCTTACCCTAGGACTAGATATGTAGGTCATTTTGTACTCGATTTTCCTTTTCTTAGAGCACACTTGTTATTCACTGTTTTGTATATAGTTTTGTATTAAGCCTAAATCTTTTCTTTAGACTAAAAGGGGAATTGTAGTGAGATAGTCCTTCTGTGGCACTGACCACGCCCATTGGGGGGTGAAGCCATGGGCGGAAGTAACCTGTGGAAGGAAGTCAGAGGGAGAGCCGGTAAAAGCTCTCTTCCTGGCGTGACTCGGACAGGAGAGGATTGGGTTGAATTTCCTTGTGTTTATCTGTCTAGGTTGTAAGTTATTTCTCCCTAAATAAACATCAATTTGGACTATTTGTTTATCCTGATCCTTATTTAACCAAAATACCCCTGAACATGGGTCTAAGCTAAATGTCCTGTGCAGTCTAAAGGACTTCAGACAGTGGAATCAGGAAACATCCCTGTTGCTAAAAAGACTTTGGGGGAATATCCCCATGGAGGTATAATGCATTAACCTTGAGACAGGAGAGATATTTTAGTCCCTACTTCAAATGACTTGAAAGATTTATATGACCTCTCCTGGAAGGCATCAACCTATGTGTATAGTGTCCTTGGATGGGAGGGGAGAGTGGTCGTGGTCTCAGGAAGTTGGGAGACAGGGGAAGAAGGAGGGTGGGGGTGAGGTGGAATGAACTGGTTTGATATGTATAATTTTTTTTAAATTAAAAACATTAAAAAGATACCAAAGTAATTTTCAAAAAAAATAAATTTAATATTTTAATAATTTAAAATTTTTACCTCTATTGACTTTGAAATATCACACTTCCAAAGAGAGAACATCACTTCCAGCACAAGTTCTAATAGATCTTACTAGTAAAAACTCACAGTAACCTATTAGGGAGGGGAGGGTGAAAACTGAAGGATCACAGATTTAGAGCATCTGGCTACTAGAGTTCTTTTCTCTACCTATTCTCTTACAAGCCATGTGCTCCTGTCCTCACACTGCCTCCTCAGATTGACTGCTATCTCTTCGATCCCTCAGACTCATTGCTCGAACAAAATCATCTCACTGCATGTTCTTCTGTCTCCTCTACCTTATCTTCCTCTCTCTGTCCATCCATGTCACTCCTATCTCCAAATCCCTACTGCTGGGATTAAAGGCCTGATTCCCAATTCCTGGGACCACCTTAGTGTGAGCTGTTTTTCTTTTAGACAGACTTAGTATGTGTCTAACTACTGACATAGTGTGTGTGTGTAACTACTGATTTAATGTGTGTGGATAACTAGTGACCTAGTCTTTGTAGCTAACTAGAAACTTAGGTGTGTAGTTGACTAAATACATAAAAATACATAGGAGAATGGCTAACTACTATATCAGTGTGTGTGTGGCTGACTATTTTCTTGGTGTTTTTGGCTAGCTAGTGAATTGGCTGACTAGTGACTTAGTATGGGTGGGTAAGTATTGATATATTGTGTGTAGCTAACTAGAGACATAGTGGCTGTGGCTAACTAGTAACCTAGTAACCTAGATATCCCATAGGAAATTAAAATTGGCCACATAACGGCTCTCTAGATCCAGATATTTTATAGGATCTTTCAAATTACTGCCAGCGAACAGGTAGATGGAAGGAATTTTTTCTATCTCTTTGCTAAACAATCTCTTACCCTCAACTTGGTTCTGTTCTCTTCCCACCACACTAAAACTCTCCTGCCCGCCGCAGCTGCAGCTTGTCTCAGGGCAGTAGGCAGGGCTGAGGCAGCATCTACTCAAGACAAAATTGAATCCCAAAATGTTATGATTTCTGCCAGCTGTTGGGGGTATGTTTATGGCAGCTGCCATTTTGACAACATGGCCTATCCTCACCACTCCCCATGGTTCTTCCCTCTGCTACACCAGCCACCTAGGCACAGGGAGTCTAGCTAGCTTCTGCCACCAACAGAACCTGTAATTCATTTACCTCTTGCTTTTATTCTTATATTTGCTTTATTCTTTATTCTTTGTCTCTAATTTCTTTTTTCACTATGTCATACATAGCTTCACATTCTAGTCCTTCTCAATTTTACACAGTCCTGTTTAATATATCTGTACATTTAACTTAAATTTAACTTTATGTAAATGTAAGCTAACTTCATACAACTTAAATTCAATTGTACTAAGTCTCAAATATTTCTAAATTGCTATGTGCCTTTGAATGGTGGTAAACATTTAAGGTTATAAATGTCTATTTCAAGCTAACAAAATATTTATGCCACTCAGTCTTTCCTGTGAGCTGTTTATTAAGGTTAAGCCTCTATTATCACAGGGAGTTTTTCTCTACCTCTTTGTCCTCTATGGTTATAAGTGTAACCTACTAAGTAAAAACCAGTTACCGTCAGGCTGCAGGGCCCTAAGTAAAATATCCCTCCACAGCTGCTCAGCTTGGATCCAGTTGTCAAAACAGATTAAGTACAGGGATATTTTGAATACTAAGGTATGCTAAACAGTCAGACAGCCCTCAAATGCTCAGAGATCTAGAGAATATGGCATTTAAAATGTCTCATTAAAAAGATTTTTTAACAGAGAGACAGGCCAGCTGCTGGCACCACCCATTTCCTCCAAGATGACTGATGGACACTGAAAGAAACTCCACCCACAAAAGTGGCAACACTAGCCACTGAGCAATCCTGCCTTTTATTTCATACCTCACAAACTGTACACCTACATACTCTGGTCTGTGTTCCAACACATCACAGATTAAAACATGCTGGGAAATAACAAAATCACTCCCTTTAACATAGTCATGTACTTTTCTCATAGTGGTGAATTCAGCACTTGGTTGCTTACCCTGAATCCTCCTGCAGTGTAAACAATTTTCCTTATTCTGCACTGAAGGCAGAAGCAATGCTCCACTTGCAAATGCTTTTCCTTTGACTGCACTGGATAGTTGGCCACCTGACTCTAATGGAAAATTTAAATCTCTTAGGGGTTACAGTAATTTAAGAAATATGAAGGTATAGTACAGAAGACAGCAAGGCCATTGTTTGGGGAGCAACAGACTGCAACCAATGCCACTTGCATCAACATAAGGGATTGTCTCATAAACATTCTTCTAACAGGATGAAAATGCATCTGTTGTAGCATTAATATGCCTTCCCAGTGAAAAATCATCTCAGCCACAGAGATGATCCATAAAGACAAATATTTCTAACATAACATATATCTATCTCTGGAAAATACTCAGAGAGGAGCCAGCCTAGAAATAGTTTGCTTTTCATATATGCTACCCTTCTTAAATGGAATTTGGTTCAAGTTGCATTGTTCACAGTGAACAATTTCAGTAGAGACTGGAGACAGCATGTCTAGCTACTTAGGGATACGGGAGGATTACACAGGAAATGTGTTCCCAGTACTGTTCCTAAAAGCCACCAGATACCTGTAACTGAAGTACCTGTTCCACATATAGGATCCTGAGGTGAAGGTGATGGGGAATGCAATAGATAGGAAATGTAGAAGGTAGAAAATATTTTTTTAAAAAGCTGGGATAGGGAGATGTGTCCCATGAAAATTTCTCAAGGAGAATAGACTCTTGTATACTATGTCCACAGAGGAAATGGAAGGAATGGGAACACTTATGTGAAGTCAGTAGAAACCCATTAAATGGGACAAACTCAGGAGAACACCACTAAAATAATGGAATACAGGATATTTCATGATCATTGCTGACTAAGCCCACAGTGGCCTTGGGACTGAGAACCATAGCTCTATGTAGATTATATCTACATATCTGAAGCAACCTGTCCACAAAGGCTTTGTTCCATACAATTACCAGCTCTCCCATGCAAATGCCTGTTTTTTGACGAGGTTCTGTGTTTTATTGTCAATACACCAGGCCCTTAGGAAAATCATTCAAGGCCTAGGCCCCTGGTTGTTACTATCTCTTCTAAGAATGTTTCTCATCCCTGCATGAGGACCTAAGTAGAAGCTTTGCTTTATCAGGCCACTCATACATCATTGGTTTACTTTTTAAAATTTGGTGTCCTATTGCCACAGTGGTAGAACTATGCTTTTCTGGAGAAGAAAGCTGCAACAATATGATATAATACACTTTAAGGTTGCTTATGACACTGTAATATCTCTCTGAGCAGCTTGTGATGGGGCAGTACTATGACAAGGGTAAGGGACTAGATGCATTTGCAAAACAGGAGTAGCTTCTGTGTAACGGTTTGGAGTCAAATGTCTGGAAAATCATGGAGAACAAACGTGTATCTAACATTCAACATTCTAACGGGACTGGTCAGCATACTCTTATCATTGTGTGTTTTAGAGGCAGTACTACCTCAGTTAAATTCTACTTTATGAGATATAATATCTCAAAAGCAGTTGTAAATCGTTTGTGTTACAAATTCTACTCTTGTAGAACACTGCTCAATAGTGCAGTGCTACCCTTACATGATATGCCTTTTAAAACCTGCAGAAAATTAACAATACATGGATCTTACACATAAAATTAAAATGCAAATGGATGAACTTATAAAAGATACTTAACTAAAAGGCATCTGGAATTTTGTTGCCTTGCTTTCAGTGGGTGCACCTGAAGTATGTAGAAGTTGACTTAATAAATATTTCCATAGACAACTTCCTTCTCACAGTACTCCAAGGAGATACAGCCCAGAGAATATTTATTTGGTGGACTGCCTCTATCTTCTGGGTATTTCAAGGACTACATGAGAACTCAGGGGACAGGTTGTCTCCCTGTAGCTTCCCAACCAGATCCAGGGAATATCCACCACACTGGATCCATCACCTCACTATCTCCCACTACCGATCTGAGGGCGGCAGCCCCTCACTCACCATGCTGTGGTTTTCCAGTTTCCTCTTCCTCAAAGCACATCACTCAAAACCACTGGCTGCAGTTTCTCTTCAAATCCAGACCAGAAGGGCCCTGCAATGCTTTTGACAAGCAGGTCACAAAGGGGCCTGATTAGCTATTAAGGCCTGAGTGAAAAAAGCACATCCCAGGTGGTTGCAGAGTGCTTACGGACAAATTGCAATGGTTACTGATTGCCTTCTAGCACAAAGACATTTCTATATCAGCAGTGATGTGAATTTCTATAGCAATTTCCTATTGCTGACCCGTGAAATCATTCTGTAGTACACAGGCATTTACCTTTCTTCCTTCTAGACACAGTGTTGCTAGCTAAATATACTTACTTAAATGGATTGAGTGATTCTTGGTGAAAAAGTTGCAAGGGAGCTCCAAATATTCATTAACTACCACAAAGAGATTTAGCAATGCAAAATGTGTTATTTGTTATTTGGTTAAACACTGAGTTAAGTTGAACTAAATTTGCTTTTTACTTTTTTGTCACAGGAACTCCAGATAATCAGGAAAGAAAAGCAGGGGCCTCATCTCAAAAAAAAAGATAAATGATCTTTCTCGTGGCAGAATGCCAGATGATGGCTCCATGAATGTAGAATTTTATCCCAAAAATTCAGAGCAAACACTTGGCAAAGGCATCATAATGAGAAAAGTAGTCTTCATGGAAAATTGAATATTTACAGAGGAATACATCTTCAGTAAGCATATAAAAAATAAAACAAAACAAACACCAACTGCACTAACCAAGGTTCTCTGCATGAAAAGGAATGTAGGATGAATCTCTCCATATATGGAGAAAGTGGATTTATTACGATATCTCACAAGCTGTGATATATTTAGTCCAACAATGGTTGCCTACCAATGGGAATCTGAAGAGTACAGCAGTTTTTTATTTGTCAGAATGGATGTGTCAGCTGGTCATTGTACATCAAAATTCCAAAAAAGTAGGCTCTAATGGTAGTAAATGAATAAACTTGGTACCCAGAGCTAGGGTAAGTAGCCAAAGAGGGAAAGCTTCCTCCTTCAATACCATTTATACATGTAGGCTACCACCACAAAGTTGATCTGATTTTTCCTTTATGTGACTTTGTTCCGTTTTGTTTTTGTTTTCAAAACAGGGTTTATCTCTGCAGGACTTAAACTCATTCTGTGGATCTGGCTGGCCTCAACCTAAGCAAAAGCAGGCAGCCTTCTGTGTCCTGGGATTAAATATTTGCACTGCCACCAAGCCGTTAAAGTTAGACCTCAACATCTGTTTACATACAAGGCTTCTGTATGGCTTTGGCAGCCCTGGAATATATTCTGCCAGTCTGAAGTTTCTCAACTCCTACATGGGAATCCATTCCAACTTGTCATGAGTTCAAAGTGCTCCAATAACTCCTATTTTCCTTAAGACATTATCTTTCCTGCTAAAGGACGCCTGTGCCTTGGTGATGAATGTCTCCTATCTAAATAGCAATGATTTGGGAGTAGACAGGTTAACCACCCAGAAGTAAGGGAGGAAGTGCAGCAATTGGGTGTCTGAAGGCACATAGTATGTGCAATTATGGAGTGCCTGTAGCATTAGTGGAAGCAATTTCTGTTTTCCCTATATACATATTAGTAGATGTCCCCTTCCATTGCCGCACCTTTGTTTGACTACTTAAGTTTGGTGTATGAATAAAATGGAGCTTACAGTACTGACTGAACCTGCCTGACATCATATTATGTCTCTGATTTCCTTTCTTCCATGATAGCTTGTCTTCCACTAGTCCACACTCACTGACTGAGGAATGGACATGGGACTGAGCTGCTGTTTCTGATTACAGTCCTACAAACTCCAGTCCACAACACTTTGTTCCACACATCCTGGAGAATTGAGTTTGATCTGCAACTTAAAAATGCTGGAACTCACTCAGGCAGCATGAGGAACCCCATGGCATATGCCATTATTCCACAACATAGCTTATTGTGCTGTGGATATGAATATAAGTAATTATTACTTCAAATTCCATGCTTCTTCATGTCCTCACTATTTGCCCATGGGTGCTTCAACTTGAAGTATTGCCTTCAAAATGGATTATGCAAAGATGCTATAAAATACCATGGCAAAGATATTTTTACCAGAAAAATAAACAGAACAAATTCTGTTGTATGTGTGTGTTCCCAGTACTGTTCCTAAAGGCCACCAGATACCTGAAACTGAAGGACCTGTTCCACATATAGGATCCTAAGGTGAAGGTGATAGGAAATGTGATAGATAGGAAATGTAGAAGGTAGAAAAGATTTAAAAAAAAAAAAGCTGGGATAGGGAGATGTGTCCCATGAAAATTTTCTTAAGGAGAATAGACACTTGTATACTATTTCCACAGAGGAAATGGAAGGAAAGGTGACACTTATGTGAAGTCAGTAGAAACCTATTAAATGGGGCAAACTCAGGAGAACACCACTAAAACAATGGAATACAGGATATCTCATGATCATTACTGACTAAGCCCACAGTGGCCTTTGGACTGAGAACCATAGCTCTATGTAGTTTATGTCTACATATCTGAAACAACCTGTCCACAAAGGCTTTGTTCCATACAATTACCAGCTCTCCAATGCAAATACCTGGTTTTTGGCGAGGTTCTGTGTATTATTGTCAATACACCAGGCCCTTAGGAAAAGCTTTCAACGCCTAGGCCCCTGGTTGTTACTATCTCTTCTAAGAATGTTTCTCATCCCTGCATGAGGACCTAAGTAGAAGCTTTGCTTTATCAGGCCACTCATACATCATAGGTTTACTTTTTAAAATCTGGTGTCCTATTGCCACAGTGGTAGAACTATGCTTTTCTGGAGAAGAAAACTGCAACTATATGATATAATACAATTTAAGGTTGTTTGTGACACTGTAATATCTCTCTGAGCCGCTTGTATTGGGGCAGGTGTATGATAAGGGTAAGGGACTAGATGCTGTTGCAAAACAGGAGTAGCTTCCATGTAATGGTATGGAGTCAAATGTTTGGAAAATCGTGGACAACAAATGTGTATCTAGGATTCAAAATTCTAACAGGACTGATCAGCATACACTTATCTTTGTGTGTTTTAGAGGCAGTACTACCTCAGTTAAATTCTACTTTATGAGATATAATATCTCAAAAGCAGTTGTAAATCGTTTGTGTTACAAATTCTACTCTTGTAGATCACTGCTCAATAGTGAAGTGCTACCCTTACATGAGATGCCTTTTACAACCTGCAGAAAATTAACAATACATGGATCTTAAACATAAAATTAAAATGCAAACAGCTGAACTTATAAAAGGTACTTAAGTAAAAGGGCTCTGGAAGTTTGTTGCCTTGCTATCAGTGGGTGTGTCTGAAGTATGTAGAAGTTGACTTAAAAAAAGGTTTCCATAGACACCTCCCTGCTCACAGTACTCAAAGCAGATACAGCCCAGAGAATATTTATTTGGTGGACTGCCTCTATCTTCTGGGTATTTCAAGAGACTACATGAGAACTCAAGGGACAGGTTGTCTCCTTGTAGCTTCCCAACCAGATCCAGGAAATATCCACCACACTGGATCCATCACCTCACTATCTCCCACTACTGATCTGAGGGTGGAAGCCCCTCACTCACCATGCTGTTGTTTTCCAGTTTCCCCTTCCTCAAAGCACATCACTCAAAACCACTGGCTGCAGTTTCTGTTCAAATCCAGACCAGAAGGGCCCTGCACTTCTTTTGACAGGCAGGTCACAAAGGGGCCTGATTAGCTATTAAGGCCTGAGTGATAAAAGCACCTCCCAGGTGGTTGCAGAGTGCTTACGGACAAATTGCAATGGTTACTGATTGCCTTCTAGCACAAAGACATTTCTATATCAGCAGTGATGTGCATTTCTGTAGCAATTGTCCTATAGCTGACCCGTGCTATCATTCTGTAGTACACAGGCATTTACCTTTCTTCCTTCTATATACAGTGTTGCTAGCTAAATATACTTACTTAAATGGATTGAGTGATTCTTGGTGAAAAAGTTGCAAGGGAGCTCCAAATATTCGTTAACTACCACAAAGAGATTTAGGAATGCAAAATGTGTTATTTGTTATTTGGTTAAACACTGAGTTAAGTTGAACTAAATTTGCTTTTTACCTGTTTGTCACAGGAACTCCAGATAATCAGGAAAGAAAAGCAGGGGCCTCATCTCAAAAAAAGACAAATGATCTTTCTCGTGAAAGAATGCCGGATGATGGCTCCATGAATGTAGAATTTTATCCCTGAAATTCAGAGCAAACACATGGCAAAGGCTTCATAATGAGAAAATAGTCTTCATGGAAAATTGAATATTTACAGAGAAATACATCTTCTGTAAGCATATAAAAAAATAAAACCTAACAAAAACCAACTGCAGTAATGAAGGTTTTCTGCATGAAAAGGAATGTAGGATGAATCTCTCCATATATGTAGAAAGTGAATTTATTACGATGTCTCACAAGCTGTGATATATTTATTCCAACAATGGTTGACTACCAATGGGAATCTGAAGAGTACAGCAGTTTTTTAGTTTATCAGGATGGATGTGTCAGCTGGTCATTATACATCAAAATTCCAAAAAAGTAGGCTCTAATTGTTGTAGCTAGGGTAAGTAGCCAAAGAGGGAAAGCTTCCTCCTTATATACCATTTATACATGTAGGCTACCACCAGAAGGTTGATCAGTTCCTTTATGTGACTTTGTTCTGTTTTGTTTTTTGTTTTCAAACAGGGTTTTTCTGTGCAGGACTTAAACTCATTCTGTGGATCTGGCTGGCCGCAACCTAAGCAAAAGCAGGCAGGCTCCTGTGTCCTAGGATTAAACATGTGCACTGCCACCAAGCAGTTAAAGTTAGATCTCATCATCTGTTTGCATACAAGGCTTCTGTATGGCTTTGGCAGCCTTGGAATATATTCTGCCAGTCTGAAGTTTCTCAACTCCTAAATGGGAATCCATTCCAACTTGTCATGAGTTCAAAGTGTTCCAATAACTCCCATTGTCCTTAAGACATTATCTTTCCTGCTACAGGACACCTGTGCCTTGATGATGAATGTCTCCTATCTAAATAGCAATGATTTGGGAGTAGACAGGTTAACCACCCAGAAGTAAGGGAGGAAGTGCCACAATGGGGTGCCTGAAGGCACATAGTATGTGCAATTATGGAGTGCCTTTAGCAGTAGTGGAAGCAATTTCTGTTTTCCCTTTATACATATTAATAGATGTCCCCTTCCATCGCCGCACCTTTGTTTGACTCCTTAAGTTTGGTGTATGAATAAAATGGAGCTTTCAGTATTGACTGAATCTTCCTGACTGACATCCTATTATGTCTCTGTCTTCCTTTCATCAATGATAGCTTGTCTTCCACTAGTCCACACTCACTGACTGAGGAATGGACATGGGACTGAGGTGCTGTTTCTGATTACAGTCCTACAAACTCCAGTCCACAACACTTTGTTCCACACGTGCTGGAGAACTGAGTTTGTTCTGCAACTTAAAAATGCTGGAACTCACTCAGGCAGCATGAACAACCCCGTGGCATATGCCATTATTCCACAACATAGCTTATTGTGCTGTGGATTTGAATATAAGTAATTATTACTTCAAATTCCATGCTTCTTCATGTCCTCACTATTTGCCCATGGGTGCTTCAACTTGAAGTATTGCCTTCAAAATGGATTACGCAAAGATGCTATAAAATACCATGGCAAAGACATTTTTACCAGAAAAAGAAACAGAACAAATTCTGTTGTATGTGTGTGTCTGTAAATTGATTACCAGTTTTTAGACAGTGATATTTGTGTGGAGTTCATAAGTCAACTTTGTGGGGTCCACTTTTGGCCTACCACCACGGCAACTATAGACTTATAAAATTCTCATTTTCCACGGAGTCACATTGTAGAAAAAGTCTTGAGTCTTGAAAATGTCTCTATGAAAGAAACATTGACTTCTTATATGACCACCTTATAGCAGAAACAGGAACCGAGTATATGGAAGTGCTTTAGAGATGAGAAAAATTCCATAATAATCTTTCTATTTTTGTTTTGCATATATTTGCATTCTAAGCCTATTATGACCCCTGATATAGATTATTTACTGTTTTCTTTTTTTGTTTTCATAAGTGTTCAAAATGAATATATATGCTTTAAATTTTCATTAATTTTACTTTTATATTTTTTCTCTTCTTTTTAAGAATAGTATTACTGTGACATCCTGTCTTAAACAGAACTTACATTATAGATTAGTCTGTCCGAGGACATGAGGGATATCTGTCCACCTTGAATCCAGAGTGCTGGCATTGTAGTTTGGCTTATCAACAGATTTTAGTTCATTAGCTTGGCTCACTTATGATGAATGACTGAGCCTGGTTGTTAGTGTAGCCAGACAACAGGCTCTGGTACTAAACTCTAGTAACAGAAGATTGTGCCCATCAAATGCAGGTTTTCTGCCTCAAAGTCCATTGTCTTTTCAAATATGGGAAATATTATTTTCCCTTATCATTTACTCTTGTAAAACTCACTGAATGTCTTGGAAGGGTTCTGTCTATTACTAGTAATGGAGACAGCCAGGTTCACAGATGTAAGATGTTTTCTATACAGTTAATTGTAATTCTTCATGTTATTCATCACATCTAATGTCTCACTAAGTAAACTTGAAGCTATGAAGCAAGGCATGGTGGCAGAAGTAATGGTTCTTGGAGAGAGGAGGTAGGAATTTCAGGATTTCCTAGTCACCAAAGATGAAAGTGGTCCCTGGGGTATTGTGTTCATACCACAGTCAAAGTTAGTCTGTGACTGCTTCAGGGCAATGTCCATAAACTTGCCCAAAGCTCTTGATCTTCAGGGCCATGGCACCAGCAAATGTTAGCTAATATATTGACACCACCTTATTACATATTCTTACTTTTAATGAATTCCATTAAAATAGAATCAAAGTTATTTTACCATATCTATCTCTGTTTCTTATCCCTCTCATGTCTGTACCAACCCCAAAGTCATTTGGGGCAGGGACAAGGCCCAACCCCATGTGTCTAGGCTGAGTATCTACCCATGGGGAATGGGCTCATGAAGCCTTTCATACATCAGGGATACATCCTGATTCCACTGCCAGAGGTCCCTTAGACTTACTAGGCCTTCTAAATGAGATGTACTTTTAGAGTTTTAGGTCAGTCATATTATGGATTCCCAACTGTCAGACTGGTGTGCATGAGCTTTGCATTGTTTTTCTTAGGTGATTCTGTGGGTATCTCGAACCTGCTCTTGAACCCTGTACTTATGACTCTTCCCTCTCTGCAACTGGATTCCATAAGTTCCACTTAGTGCTTAGCTGTGGGTGTCTGCTTCTGTTCCTTTCAACTACTGGAAGAAGGCTCTAGAATATCCTATGAAGTAGATATCAATCTCATTATATGGAAGGGCATTTAAGGTAGTCTCTCCACTATTGCTTATATTTTCATTTGGGGTGATCCTTATAGATCTCTGGACATTTTCCTAGTGCCAGATTTCTCTTACCACCTATTATATCTCCATCTAGTACAGTATTTCTTTTGTTGCTCTCCTCTATTCTTTCCAAAACTCAGTCTTCTAGATGCCTCTTGTTCTCCGTTCCCATTCTCTTCTCCCCTTCTCTTTCTCCTAACTCTCCTTTCGCTCACCCAATGCTCCCAATTTTCTCAGGAGACGTTGTCCCTTTCCACTACTATGGGGAAACAATGGCAGGCCTTTCAAGGGTGAAGTCTGAACTGAGGTGAATCCAGGGGAGGGCCCCCCTTGGCACCCTGAATGTAGGGCTTGAAACAGTGCTACCAAACACTGCCAGGACTCGAACATCCTCTCTACAACTGCAGCTCAATATTAAGGCTGAAGCTTTGCACAACCTGCTTTGTCCATCTCTCCAGGAACAGTTGCCGATGGTCTACAGGATGGTGGCTAAGGGAAACCTTGTAAACCACACCTCCTGCTAAAAGCGATCCCACCAACTCCTGAATCCTTCCTCTCCATATCGTCCCTGGGAAGAAGGAATAAGCCATGCTTAAACCATGATATGCATAACCAGAGAGTCTGGGTTGTTGCATGGGAACCCTAATGGCTTCTTTATCTATAAAAAGAGTTTAGAATATTTGTTAGTCCTGGTCCAAACCTGCCCTCAAGTTTTGTGTCTTTTTTGCTCATTTAGTCCTGTAACTCAGGATTTGTTAGCCAATCAGGGCTTCAAGCATAGACAGCAGTCATAGTGGAGGTTTCTTTCCAGTCTTATATGAGATGCCTTTGGTAACGAGTGTGAAACCAGAAGGTGGAGAAGCTTGGGTTGACGTCTCTCTTGCTCCCATTATTTCTTTCCTCTCCCTTTCTCCCTCCTCATGCTGTCTTTCTTTCTCTCTCTGTCAATTTGTCTGTCTCTGTGTCTTTCTATCTCTCTCTCTTTCTCTCTCTCTTTGGTTGCAGATTTTATCAGAAGGGCTGACCCGTTTGTCATTTATCTTGGGTGTAGTGAACTTAGTAAGAACTGTGTTCCACAAAAAACAAAACAAAACAAAACAAAACAAAACATTTTGAGTATTGAAATTAAAGAAAAGTATGATGGCTAAAATCTTCACCAAATTATTTGCATGATTTTGATTTCCTCTTTCACGAGCTCCTCCTATCACTTCATATCAAGATGATAAAGAAATGATAGAGACAGGTTTAGAGATATGAATGAGAAAATTTATGGAACATTCATTGCCAGGACCTATGTCAGGATTTTGACAAAATTCTGTAGTTCCTGCTACAAGAATAACTCAAAAGGCTAACATTCTTGAGAACAAGTGTGAAAAAACAAAAATCCATGCACTGGCACTACATAATTAAAATTAAATCAAATCTTTAACCAAACATATATTAACTTGTGAATACAAAATATTGTGAGCACTCATTCCTGTAACCCAGGTACTTAGGTGTTTAAAGTCTTAACAGTTTCCTCCGATATGAATTGCTTTATATAATACAAATCAAATGAGTAGGATTGGAATTAGAGAAATGAATCTTCCCAACGAGGCCTATTATATTGTTAAAGTCATAAGTGAAAGAGCCTCCATTGCAGGGCCTCTGCTAGAGAGGCATCACCTGCAGATTTCCAGGTCTCAGCAAGATCTGCCTGTCAGAGCAGAATCACCCAGATATGAGCCCAGGAATTGTCGGCCCTGGCCCTGGCCCTGGCCCTGGACCAATGCAAATCTAAACAACGTCAAGAAACCATGGATTCAAGGTCCACTAGTGGTGAATTATGAGAAATTATCTCTCTATTCATGGTGCCATCTAGTCAGTGTTGCTATAAAAGGCCCACTAATTAATTATCAACTTAATTTTTTAAAAATATCATTATTCCAGGAAGAGATTTTAAAAAAATGTACTGTTTCGCATCGTCAGTTTCGGAGAATTTGCAACTGAACTGAACCATGAAGGACACAGTGACCACCGATTTTAAAATTGGAATAAATGAATAGTCTCCTGATCAGGGAATTTCATCTATGAACTCTGTAGGACTGATAACATGACACAACACCAACAATAAATAACTCTAAATAACCATAGTAGAAAGCAGGGTACAGGACTTAATAGAGAACAGTCAATTGAGGAATCCGAAATGACTGAAAGAAATATAAGACACTGCTCAAAACCCTTAAACATCAGCCTAATGCAAATCAAAACAACTCTGAGAAACCATGGGGTCAAGCTCCTCTAAAGGTAAGAGGAGGAAAAGGAGTGTATTTAATTTTCAATCAAGGGAAAAGGATTATGGTAGAGGCGATTAATTCTATTGTTTCCGTTCTAGAAATTAGAAAATTGAAGCATAGAAAACGGGTTTAAAATACTCATCATTGTACTTGAATGGCACAATGATGCTTTCGTTTTCATGCTTATGTCACTATAGGCATGATGAAGCTTAAGAGACTGGTAAATATGTAGAAATCAAAAGAAAGAGCCCTGCTATGTTTTTGTCAGAAAATCAGTGAGGCTGTAAGGTTAGTTCATGGGTGGGTATACACCTTTTAGCATGTGGGAGGGGCACTAGAATATGACAGAATGTTGGTTCATCAATGTTGCCTGGCAACCCTGCTTGCATTCTGGATCCTGGTATCATGGGCCAAAGACGAAAGAGCAGCTTCGTGAAAGTGTTATCATGGGACATTACAGTCTCCCAAGATAACTATCTCCTAAAACTTTTAATGACAGCATTTGATTCGCCTAAGCAAGTCATAGCCAAACCTCTGGAAGTGTGCCTACAGCTTTTACTGGTTACCAAATTCAAGATTACCTAATCATCTGAGGACATAGTCTGTGGAGAAACAGTTCAGTGTCTTCTGTTTATGGATACTCTTTCTCCTCAGAAGTAAAACTATGGAACAAAAGATAATAAAACTCACAATTATTCATCAAAAAGGTGAGTTTGACATTGTTGACTTCCTTCAGGAAGGTGATAATGCATTTGTAGAGTAGACTTAGCGATTATTAGATTTCAGTCCATCTCTTTTGAGGCAGCCCCCCAACATTAAATATGTGATATCTTCTAAAAACCCTGCATACACAATGAAAGTTCAGCATTTAAACATGTTTCTACTCTGCTCTGCGATTAAATAAGGGATGAACCTGGGAGTTTCCCAAAATCATGTGGGAGTCAACTGAGAGGCAATTGTGTGGTGCATGGCAGACCATTTCATCCTCTGATTGTGTAGTTATTTGATTATTAAAATAGGACATTTGATAATCCATGATTAGTGGATTGCGGTGACACGATGTGGGAGGCAATTATTATAGACCATCTTAATATCAATTATGTAGTTAAAATATTTAAATTAATCATGACAGCATCGTTCATGAGCCTGGTTTGGAGCCACCTTAGGGAAGTGGATGATGTTACATGAACTCAATATTTGATTATTTAGTTATATAAAACAATGATTATATCGTCCATGACCCATGGAATCTGGTGCCACAGATCATCTAATTACATAATTAATGTATTTAAACTGACAATCTGTGTAATTCCCCAAGATAATGTAAATATGTATGTAATTATGTAAACCAAAAATTGTCCATTCCATGAAGAGACCCGTAAAGCTCCCTCTTGTGGCGTTAATGTGCAATATCATCACAGTTTATGATTGATGGTTTCAATGGATGATGATGACATTCTTCATGACTGGAGTCTGGCCATACCTCCCTGCCAGTTAAACGCTATATCAACTCTTTATTGGGACAGTTAGCTAGCTCTGACTTATTTAGTTCTTTAAATTACTTAAACGACAGACAATGCCAACACTGATCATTTTTAGGTTGCAAATATCTGTCAGCGACAAATTAGGAAACTTGGAGACATGGGCAGAGCATGTTCTGAATGTCTATGCATCTTCCAGACCACTAGGAATGCTGGAGAATAGAGTCCAGAAGATTGCATGGTGCCCTCCGAGAAGTACAAGAACTTTTCCAATGTCTAAATGGTGGTCTGGGTGTTGACTACTTGTTCTTCCTCCACATCTTCACATCGGTTGTGGTCTACGTCTAGAAGATGTAGTGGCACTAGGAGGTCGACACCATCATCGAGACCTGGCAAAAGGATGACGACTCAGAACACGGAAGAACATCTCTCTCTCAGCTATGCTGTTGATGCCCCTGCTGCAGCCACCTTTTCAGCTGATATCAACATTTTGGCTACTACTCGTATGTCAGGAATGGTCCAATTACCTCAGGTCCTGTTGCAACAAAACAAAGATTCAGGCACCGGTGAGGATGTCAGGACAACAGAATTCACCAGGCAAGAATGTATGATTATCTGACGATTAACTGATGGAATATTAAAAATCCGTGATGACAGCATTCGTTTTCATATCTGGCAACTCTACCCAGGAATTGATGATATGAAAATGTTCAACGACTTAGATATGTAAAGATGTAATTGTTAAATTGTTTCATTATATTATCTGTGAACCCTGAAGTGTGGTGCCACCTTGTGTGACTCAAGTGTAACAGACGATCTAACAATCTGATGCTTTCATTATTTAAATCTGTCTTTTTCTACTCCAGGAAGGGTGGAGTCTGGAGCCCCCTTGTTGGTGTTAAAATGTCTCTTGTGGTTTCATTATTTATTTATTTAAATCAATGTTGATATCATTTGGTTATCTCTCTAGGGGTGAATTATGAGAAATTATCTTTTCATTCATTCATTTTATTGTTCAAAGCTATGATTAAGTACTCAATGACTCTTCAGTATTGATCAATCTTTGGGTTTTGCGCATAAAACACCATCCACTAGTTTAATGTTTATTCATTGAATTATGGAAATCTGTCATTATGCATTCAGTGACCACTGAAGTTTTTAGACTCTTTAGGGGATTCCATCGTGCCAGAACAAAGCATCATCTAATAGTACACTAACTTATTTACCTGTTAAACTAGGAAATTAAATAATAATTCATCATTTAATTAACGTATTTGAAATACAGGTAATGTTATGGACCCTAAGTCCCTTTTGGAGACAGATTTTGTGAGTAGACGATGTAACATCATCTCATTACTTCATCATTTAGCTCTTTAAGTAGGTAATTACATCAGCGATAGTTTTAAAACTTTGGTGCCTTCTCGTCAGTGTTAATATAAAACACCAGCTAATTAATTATCAATTTAATTTTATAAATAAATAATTATTCCAGGAAGAGATCAGTCTGACTACTCCATGTGGGATTTAAGTATGCACCACCATGACATTATTCAATCAATTTTCATTATATATTAATTATTTGAATCGATGAAGATGCTGTCCTTCTTGACTGGAGTAGGGCTATTCCTCCATTGGAGTTAATCACGTGGCAGTATTTAATCATCTAAGTATTCCTTCCTTGACAATCACTGGAATTTGTTTCCATCTTATTAAAGTTAAGTATGGAGGACTATCCAATTATTAACTTATCTGATTGCGTAAGTAATGATGGTGTCATATGTCATGTGGCTGTTGTGGGATTGACACAGCAGGAGATCGGTACAAGAAGCAGTGCCCAGGAATGGGGGGACACTGCCTCATACAGTTATTACTGATTAAGTAGTAGTACATTTTTAACAATCGAATGATTTCACGATTTTAAAAAACGGTAAAGTTTCCGCATCATCAGTTTCTGCGAGGTTGCAAAAGAACTGACCCATGAATGACACAGTGACCACCTATTTTAAAAATGGAATAACTGTATAATCTCCTGATCAGGGAATCTCATCTAATGAACTCTGTCAGGCTGATAACATGACACACCTCAAACAATAAATATCTCTAAATAACCATCTTAGAAATCGGGTTACAAGACTTAATAGAGAACAGTCAATTGAGGAATCCAAAATGACTTAAAGAAACATAAGAAACTGCTCAAAATTCTTCATCATCAGCCTAATGCAAATCTACACAACTCTGAGAAACCATGGGATCAAACTCCTCTAATGGTAAGAGGATGAAGAGGAGTTTATTTTATTTTCAATAAAGAGAAAAGGATTATGGTAGAGGCGATTAACTGTATTGTTTCCATTCTAGAAATTAGCAAATTGAAGCATAGAAAACAGGTTTAAAATACTCATCATTGTACTTGAATGGCACAATGATGCTTTCGTTTTCATGCTTATGCCACTATAGGCATCTTGTAGCTTGAGAGACGGGTAATTATGTGGAACTCAAAAGAAAGAGCCCTGCTTTGTTTTTGTGAGAAACTCAGTGAGGCTGTAAGGTTAGGTCATTGGTGGGTATACTCCTTTAAGCCTGTGGGAGGGGCACTAGAATGTGACAGAATGTTGGTTTATAAATGTTGCCTGGCAACCCTCCTTGCATTCTGTATCCTGGTATCATGGGCCAAGTACAAGAGAGCAGCTTTGAGAAAGTGCTATCATGGGACATTACAGTCTGCCAAGATAACTATCTCCTAAAACTTTTCATGACAGCATTTGATTCCCCTATCGAAGTCATAGCCACACCTCTGGAAGTGTTTCTACAGCTTTTACTGGTTGTCAAATGCAAGATTACCTAATCATCAGAGGACAGTCTGTGGAGAAACAGTTCAGAGTCTTCTGTTTAAGAATACTCTATCTCCTCAGAAGTAAAGCTAAGGAACAAGAGATAATAAGACTCACAATTTTTCATCAAAAGGTGAGTTTTCCATTGTTAACTTCCTTCAGGATGGCGATAATCCATTTGTTAGAGTGGACCTAGGGATTATTGGATTGGAAGCCATCTCTTTGGAGGCTGCCGTCCAACATTAAATATGTGATATCTTCTAAAAACACTTCATACACAATGACAGTTCAGCATTTAAACATGTTCCTACTGTGCTCTGTGATTAAGTAAGTGATGAACCTGGGCGTTTCCCTCAATCATGTGGGAGTCAACTGAGAGAAAATTGTGTGGAGAGTGGCAGACCATTTCCTCCTGTGATTATGTTGCTATTTGATTATTAATATAGGACATTAGATAATCCATGATCAGTGGATTGTGGTGACACGATGTGGGAGGAAATTATTATAGACCATCTTAATATCAATTATGTAGTTAAATATTTAAATTTATCACGACATCATCGTTCATGAGCCTAGTTTGGAGCCACCTTAGGGAAGTGGATGATGTTACATGAACTCTTTATTTGATTATTTAGTTTTATAAAACAATGTTTATATCGTCCATGACACCTGGAGTCTGGTGCCACAGATCACCTAATTACATAATTAATGTATTTATATTGACAATCTGTGTTAATCCCCAAGATAATGTAAATATGTGTGGAATTATGTAAACCAAAAATTGTCCATCCCATGAAGAGACCCGTAAAGCTCCCTCTTGTGGCGTTAATATGCAATATCATCACAGTTTATGATTCATGGTTTCAATGGATGATGGTGTCATCTGTCATTTGACTGCTGTGGGACTGACACAGCAGGAGATCTGTACCAGAAGAAGTGCTCAGAGAATGAGGAACATGTGTTACCCAGTGATTACTGAGTAATTGGAGATTTTTAACAATCGAATGAATACATGATTCAAAAAAAAAAAAAAAAAAAAACTGTATTGTTTCACATCAGCATTATCTGTGAGATTGCAACAGAACTGACCCATGGAGGACAAAGTCACGACCGATTTGAAAAATGGAATAACTGAATAATCTCTTGATCAGGGAATCTCATCTAATGAACTCTGTCGGGATGTGAACATGACACACCACCAACAATAAATAATTCTAAGTAACCATATTAAAAAGCGTGGTACAGGACTTAATAGAGAACTATCAATTGAGGAATTCAAAATGACTGAAAGAAACATAAGACACTGCTCAAAATCCTTAGTCATCAGCCAAAGGCAAATCGAAACAACTTCAAGAAACCATGGGATCAAGCTCTTCTAAAGGTAAGAGAATGCAGAGGAGTTTATTTTATTTTCAATAAAGAGAAAAGGATTATGGTAGAGGCGATTAACTTTGTTGTTTCCTTTCCAGAAATTAGAAAATTGAAGCATTGAAAACAGGTTTAAAATACTCATTAATGTACTTGAATGGCATATTGATGCTTTGCTTTTCATGCTTATTTCACTATAGGCATGTTGTAGTTTGAGAGACTGGTAAATATGATGTATAACTAAAAGGAAAGAGCCCTGCTTTGTTTTTCTGCGAAAATCAGTGAGGCTGTAAGGTGAGTTCATCGGTGGGTATGCTACTTTTAGCATGTGGGAGGGGCACTAGAATGTGACACAATGTTGGATCATGAATTTTGCCTGGCAATTCTGCTTGCTTTCTGTATCCTGGTATCATGGGCCAAGGACAAGAGAACAGCTTCGAGAAAGTGTTATCATGGGACATTACAGTCTCCCAAGGTAACTATCTTCTAAAACTTTTAATGACAGCATTTGATACGCCTAACCAAGTCATAGCCAAATCTCTGGAATTTTGCCTACAGCTTTTATTGGGTACCAAATTCAAGATTCCCTAATTTTCAGAGAACATAGTCTGTGGAGAAACAGTCCAAAGGTTTCTCTTTATGAATGTTCTCTATCCTAAGAAGTAAAGCTATGGAACAAAAGATAATAAGACTCACAATTTTTCATCAAAAGGTGAGTTTTCCATTGTTAACTTCCTTCAGGATGGCGATAATCCATTTGTTAGAGTGGACCTAGGGATTATTGGATTGGAAGCCAACTCTTTGGAGGCTGCCGTCCAACATTAAATATGTGATGTCTTCTAAAGCCCTTCATGCGCAACGACATATCAGCATTTAAACCCCTTACTACTCAACTCTGCGATTAAATAAGGGATGAACCTGGTTGTTTCACAGAAACATGTGGGAGTCAAGTGAGAGTCAACTGTGTCGAGATGAAATTACAGACCATTTCATCCTCTGATTATGTTGTTATTTGATTATTAAAATAGGACATTAGATAATCGATGATCAGAGGATATTGGTTCCACGATGGGGAGTCAATTATTATAGAACATCTAAGTCTTAATTATGTAGTTAAAATATTAAAATTAATCACGACAGGATCGTTCACGAGTCTGGTTGGAGCCATGTTAGGGAAGTGGATGATGTTACATGTACTCATTATTTGACTATTAAATTATATAAAACAATGATTATATCATCCATGACACCTGGAATTTGGTGCCACAGATCATCTAATTACATAAATAAAGTATTTAAATTGTCAATTCTTGTTAATACCCAAGATAATGTAAATGTTTGTATAGTTATGTAAACCAAAATCTTCCATTCCAGGAAGAGACCTGTAAAGCACCCTCTTGTGTCGGTAATGTGCAATATCATCACATTTCATGATTCACTGTTTTAATTGACTGGATCTGGCCATACTTCCCTGCCAGTTAACGCTACATCACCTCTTTATTGTGACAGTTAGCTATTACTGACTTATTTAATTCTTTGAATTATTTAAACGACAGACAATGCCAACCCATCACCGATTAAGATTAGGGTGCAAATATCTGTCAGAGATAAGTTTAGGAAAGTTTTAGACATGGGCAGAACATTTTCTGAATGATCAATGCATCTCACATTGTACTAGGGATGCTAGATGATAGAGTCCAGAAGCAAAGCTGCTGATGCCCTGCTGCAGCCATCTTTTCAGCTGGTATCAACATTTTGGCTACTACTGCTATGCCAGGAATGGGCCCATTATCTCAGGTCCTGCCACACCACAAACAGAGATTCAGGCGCTGCCGATGATGTATCAGTAACCATAAACAAATGGATTAAAGGATGAAAAGTAAAATACAACAAGCATTAAAAAAGAAAATTCCAGATCATGCTGTAACACAAAAATCCATATATATATATATATATATATATATATATATATATATACATATATATATAGATATAGATATATATATATACATATATATATGTATATATATATATATATTTAAGAAAAAGAATGCCATTTAGAGCATACACAAAATTAACTTCAAGTGTGAATACTCCCTTAGCCTAGAGACAAGGAGGAGGGCCCGCACCAAACCCAAATGTCTTGACAGGTTTTGATGAATCCTCCTAAAGAACTCAGCCTCCCAGAGAAATGTATGTGGGATGGGATGGGGAGGTCACTGGAGGAGGGAGGGAGATGGAAGTGAGAATAATATGCAAAATAAGATCTTTCTATTTATTTCTTAACAACAGAAGTGAAGTTATTTTGATGGCAAAAAAAATGGTAATATCTCTGCATGTATCTGACCCTAAATGTTAGATGTGAAGGGCAAAGCTTCTGGAAGGCACTGGACAAACTGAACCTCTCCTTCTTTGGTAACTTGCCATCCCTGTGCACAAAAAGCATAATAGAGCTGACTTCAAAGTATTTATTCACCTTGCTGCATAATCAAAATCCTTTCCACAGATGCAGCCCACAAGGAAAAGTATTCCTGGGCCACACCCTGGTTGGGGAAGCTCCTAGGACCACAATGGGCCTAACAGACCACTGAATTTGACAGCACATTCAAGCCTAGCGTCCTCCTAGAAGGCCTGCAAAACAGACATTCATGACTCCCTATACCACCCTCTGAATCCACTCACTCACCATGCTGCAGCTTCTGTTCTCCTCCATTCCCCAGAAGCACTCACAGAGCAGCAATCATTCCTCTGGTGCCTGTTCTGATATAAAAGCAAGCCTGCAGCATGGCTCCAGGAAGTCTCCTTCCACACCTGAGACTTGTGGGTTGGCTCAGTGTACCTGATTGGCTAGTGAGGCTGGATTGACAAGAGCTCATCCTAAAGGGTTAGCGTGTTCGTAAAAGACACACCAGGCCCAGCAGCTCCTTTGACCCTGGCTTTTACTCCAGACCTAGACATTTCAGAGATCTGCACAAATAGGAAATTATTTGGTTTTTGGGTTTTTTTGACAGAATTTCCCTGTGTGGCTCTTGCCATTCTATTCCTTGCTTAGTAAACTGTGCTGGTGAATTTCTTATTAATTATTAATATTAATCTTTTTGTTGTTGTTTTCTAATAGTTTTTTTCATTAACTGTCTAATATTTATAGATACATTTATTTATTTATTTATTTATTTATTTTTGCGACAGAGTTTCCCTTTGTGGCCCTACTGCCCTGGAACTTACTCTGTAGACCAGGCTGACCTCTAAATCAGAGAGATCCACTTGCATCTACTTCCTCAGTGCTGGAACCAAAGGCAAAAGCCAACACTGCATAGTCAGACATTAATTTCAATGTCACTTTCCCATGTCATCAGTAGACGGCCCAGCTCTGTTCCTCTTTCTCTCTCCATGCAATATGAAGAGCTTGCAAAGATCATTATACAATTCAGACTGAAACTATTCTCTTCTTCATCCATAAACATATGTAAACAAAATACAATCTTGCTTTAAGAATAGAATGTGGAGCTATGCAATGGTTAGCCATAGAGGACAGGCCATGGTGGAGTACATCTTTAATCCTAGCACTTGGGAGACATAATCAGGAGCATGTCTGTAATTTCATTGCCACCCCAGGCTACAACACATTGATCCAGTCTAAAAGAGAAAGAGAGACAAGTGGTGGCTCATTCCTTTATCCCTGAAATTGGGAGGTAGATATGGATGGGAGGAGAAAGAAATATAAGGAGGAAGAAGACAAAAGCTCATTGTATTCTGAGGGAAGACTCCTAGTATCAGAATTGCCTGCCCCTTTGGTATGAGTACTTCAGTAGAAATAAGAGCTAGGGCTTGACTGCTCTGCTTTTCTTATCTTTCATCATTAATCGCATATCTGAATCCATGTTTTGATTATTAAGAACAACTAGAAGTAGCTTTACAATTTCCAGTGCAGTGTGTAAAATCTAAACTGTAGTGTACAAGACTAGAATTTATGGCCATAATATTGATAGTCTAATCTTTAACATTTTATCAAGTTTATTGCTATCTTTTGTATGTATGAGTTTGAGAAAAAATGGTTTGTATAAGTATACAGGTTATGGGTTTTAGATAATGATGTGAAGTTGAGTGTAAGTATCTGAACACTGGTCATCCCCAAAAGGTGTGCAGAGTCCCTTGCCAAGATAAACAACATGTTTTATCTGATGAACCAAAACTCTTCCACAGATTAACAATAAAACCAAAATAAATAAAGAATTATATAATGGATTTCAGAACATGAAGTATCAGAATTTAAGATCCTATTCATGGTAAGTTTGTAACATGAAATGAATACAATCCAATGACAATGAACAACAATTAATAACAAAATGCAGATTGCAAAGGCACAGTAACAATTTTTTTTGGAAATACTCAGAATGCTCAATGGAATTATGAAAATACAGTACACAAACTAACATAATATGACTTTTATACTTACCACAAAGCAACAACAATCAAAATATGTATAATATGTGTAAAAGAATAAAAGAGATAGAGAGAATAACCCAAGAGCAAAGGTCAAAAAATATCAACTATTAATATAAAGTAAAAAAGAAACTTAGCCAAGAAAAATGTGATCTTGACCAATGTTATTCAAATATCTATGAATCCATGTGTACAGAGATTAAATAAACACAGACTTCAACACTCCAATTAACTCAAATAAAAGTGACCCTTAGACACTTTTGACCCTGTAGCTATGGATATTTATTCCAAAGACAGGATGTCCCTGTTCTAGAGCTCTCCATGCAAAAGGAGCTGACCTTCTGTTATGGCTCTGTAGACCTTTACACCCCTTTATTGTTTCAGGTAAACCTAGCTGCACTGATGCGCACTCCACAGACAACATGGGAGAATAATTTAAAATCAACTTCCTGCCAAGTGGTTTATGGCCCAAGGTGAAGATCCTGACCTAACTCCCTACCCAAAACCATACACACCTGAGATATCTCTGCAGAATAGAGAATCATTTTCTACACCGGAATTTAACGTCAGTTAACATAGTATTGTAATTCTTGGTAGCAGAGAGTTAAAAACATAATCTTGTATTGCTGAGACATATCCACATCACCATTTTTTACTACTTTCTAAAATATTTATAAGGCAAACCTGAAAGTGGAATGGAATATTCAGAACTTCAAGAAATCAGACCTTCAGTTATCCAGCGTCAGCCCCCAATGCACACCAACAGCATTGCATGCATATGCAAACTGGACAGTTATATAATAAGCAACACACCCACCCATGCCAGGCCTGCAGAGTCTCCCCCAAACCAAGAAACACATGGAGAGGAAGGCTCAGAGGACAAGGGTAACTGCCCAGGTCACCACATGGACCAAAAGAACCCCCAGTCATTCTCAAGGTCCATACAAATTTTGCAGAAATGACATCTGAGCAGACCTGCTTTGAAAACCGTACACTAAGAATAGTGTAACCTGTGTTCTTCCTTACAACTCGATAGAGCATAAGGAAAAGAGAATCATGGAAGGAAGGCTTCTCAGAGTCCAGCATTGGCTGGGACCACCCAGTTGGACCTAAAATTTTGCAGCCCACTACCAGAGAATCAGAAATCAATGACTCAGATTGCATAGTCCTTGTAGCTCTGCACTACCCACACAGCAGATAGCGGCCTAATCCAGAAAGTTTGTGTTTTAGTATACATTCTTCTACTGTCCTGGAAGTCAAGCTGCTCATTATTAAAATCACACTGTACCTTGTGTGCACATTTTGTTACACACTCATTGTTACTGGCCAGTAACCATTAACCTCATAGCTGGGAAATACTGCAGCCAAATGTATGACACCTTCTAATATTCACTGTGTTTAATGTGAAACTCCTGTTTAAGAAAAGCAGGCTGTGAATTAGAGAACACAAGTAATCATGGCAGGGCTTGTGGGCAGAAAAGTATATGTGGATATGATGTAGCTATGATCTGAAAAAAATATTTTGAAAAGCTGAAAATAGCTTCATGGCCATGTGCTCCAGAGACTAGGGGTTTCAGTTAGAGCACACCAAGTATTCCTCAAACCTTTTCTCTCAGACTGTACATCCAAACGAACAAAAAAAAAAAAATAGTCCAGTTACATAGTCCACAAGAGTTCACCCAGACTGGTTTTGGCTAAATACTGTAATTATAGTAATTTGTATACATGATAAGGTCTCTCCTCTATCCAAAGTCTTGATAGCCCCTCATCTGTGGATTCCAAGAAACTGCCCTGTGAGACAATGATGGATTTTCTAGGAATGATTATCTAATTCTACATTGCTCACCTCAACTACTTTTGAAGGAGGAAACCTCAGCTTCCATCCTGCCTCTCCTTTCTGCATTGTGACTCCACCAGTATCCAAGTGGGACATGAATTCAATCATTGCACAAATCCCTCTTCATTTATAAGACCCCACAATAATCAGAGATCTTCGGAGTTCACTCATTTTCTGGTCTATTTTCCTTCTCCCTGACCAGGCAAGGGGCCCAACTGGAACGAAGTGTAGGATTTTCTTCCCAGCACTGTACAGGAGAAGCCAGGATTAGGAGTTCAAAACAATTCTCAATTACACAGCATAAGACAAGCCACAGTTAGAAGAAACTTTGCTCTACACAGAAATCAATAATCAGCATCACTTGAGAAAAAGAATGAAATAAGTAAAATCTAAGAAACATAGGAGTGCAGCAAAATAGTGATAAAAATAGTAATATGTTTAAAGAAGACATTTAAAAAGGTACCAAAAGCTGGGTGGTGGGTGGCAAGTATGCTGGTGATCAGGAGGCAGATGGAAGCTTATCTCTGTGAGTTCAAGACCAACCTGTTCCACAATATATAGTTGTGGGACAGGCAGCAGAGCCAAAAAGAAATGGGGGGTCTCTAAAAAACAATAAATAAAAAACAGGAAAACAATACAAAAAAATCAATGATACAAACAGTTCGTTTTTCGAGAAAATTAACAAGGTAGAGAAACCTTTATCCAAACTAACCAAAAAGCATAGATAGAACATGAAAATTAACAAAATCAGAAACAAAATAGTACATAACAATAGACACTGAGGAAATGCAGACAATTTTAAGGTCATATTTTGAAAACCTATACACCACAAGGTTTGAAAATTCAAAGTATATGAACAAATTTCTGGATAACTATTACTTACCAGAATTAAATCAAGAATAGACAAGCAACTTAAATTAGCCTATAACAACTAACAAAGTAGGAATAATAATGAAAAGCCTTCCAACATAAAAATCCCAGAGCCAGATGTCTTCTTCAGTGAAGAATTCTACCAAAAATTCATGGAAGAGCTATATTAATACTCCTGAAATTGTTCCACACAATAGAAAAGAAGGTTCATTACCAAACTCTTTTTATGAGGCTACAATCACCTTGATGCCCATCCACACAAAGCCATAAATAAGAGAGAAAATTACAGACCAATATCCCCTCATGCACATTCATGCAAAAATACTCAAGAAAATATGGGAAAACTGAATCCAAGAATATGTCAGAGAAATCATCTACTCTGATCAAGTAGGCTTCATCTCTGGCTTGCAGGGATTGTTTCACATATGAAAATATATCAAATATACCACTATATAAACAAACTGAAAATGAAACATCACATAATCATCTCCCTAGATGTAGAAAAAAAACTTTGACAAAATTCAACATACTTTCATGTTAAAGGTCTTGGGGAGATCAGGGATAACAGGAATTTATGTAAACATAATAAAAGCAATATATAGTAAACCCATGGGAAATATCAAGCTGAATGTAGAGAAGCTTAAGAAGTTTCCTCTAAAATCAGGAAAAAGACTAGGCTGCCCTATCTCTCCATATCTCTTCATTATTGTAATTGAAGGGCTAGCTAAAGAAATAAGACAAGAAAAGGAGTTCAAGGGGATGCAAATTGGTAAGGAAGGACTCAAACTTTCTCTATTTTCAGATGATATGGTAGTTTACATAAGCAACCAAAAAATTCTACCAGTATTCTCCTACAGCTGAAAAATACATTCAGTAAAGTATGAGGATACAAGATTAAATTAAAAAAAAAATCTGTAGCCATTACATATTCAGTCAACAAAGGCGTTGCTAAAGAAATCAGAGAAACATCACCCTTCACAATAGCCAAAAACAACATAAAGTATCTTGGGGTATCACTTACCAAAGAAGTGAAAGACCTAAATAAGAAGAATTTTGACTTTAAAGAATATACCATAAAATGTAAAGATGTCCCAATCTCATGGATAGGTAGAAAAAACATAGAAAAATGACAATCTTACCAACAGCAATCTACATATTCAATGCAATCTCCCTTAAAATCCCAGCACAATCTTTCACTGACCTTGAACGTATAATATCTACTTTATATCGAAAACCAAAAGAAACAGAATAGCCAAAACGACCTGTATAATAAAGGAACTTCATGAGGGATCCTTATCCCTGACTTTAAGATTTACTACAGAGCTATAGTCCTGAAAACAGCCTGGTATTAGCACAAAAATAGACAAGTACCTCAAAGAAATCAAATAGAAAAATTCTGATATTAACCCAAACACATACTAACAAAACAGCTAAAAGTATACAATGGGATGAGGAAAGCATCTTCAAAAAATGCTGAGTAAGGATTTCCACCTGCTGCTGGTCTTGTCCCGCAGCTGTGCCAGCACCAATTAATATACAGAGACTCTGTATTTGATATAAATCTCCATAGAGGAAATAAAAATGATTTAAGACACTTAAGAAAGTATTCAACATCCTTAGCTGTCAAGGAAATGCCAACTAAAACAACTTTGAGATACCATCTTACTCCTGTCAGAATTGCTAAAATTAGAAACAGCAATGCCAACTTATGCTCGAGAGGATGTGCAGAAATGGGTACACACCTCCACTTCAGGTGGAACTGCAAACTTGTACAGCCATTTTGGAGACTAGCATGGCAGTTTCTCAGGATAATGGGAATCAGTCTACCACGAGACCTAGTAATCTCCCGCTTAAGTACATACCCAAATGATCCCAATCCATGCAACCAAGACCTGTGATCACCTATGTTCATAACAATATTATTTATAATAGCAAGAACCTGGGATCAACTTAGATGCCCCTCAACTGAAGTATAAATAAAGAAGATTTGCCACATTTACACAATGGAATACTACTCTGTGGGGGTGGGTAGAAACAATGGAATCTTGAAACTCACAGACAAGTGGATGGAACTTGAAGAAACCATCCTGAATGAGGTATCCCAATCACAGAAAGAGAAACATGGTATGTATTCACTCAAATGTGGATTTTAGACATATTTTCAAAGGTTCACCAGCCTACAAATCAAACTGCCAGAGAAACTAGGATAGAAGGAGGATTCTAACAGTTTTACATAAGGACACTTGCAGAAGCAGGAAGGGACAAGGTCCTCAGAGCATATGGGTGGGTATTGGCAGGTAGTGAGTGGAGAGGGAACTAGCACAAGGAAAATGGGAGGAGAGGAAAGATTGTAGGTCTAGGAACATTTGGTCAGGGGAGGAATAGACTTGAGAAGAGAAGAGAAGAGAGGAGAGGGAGAACAGAGGAGAGAAAAGAGAGAAAGAGACTATAAAAGAGGGAGCCATTATAGGTTAGAAGAGGAAACAGAACCTAGAGAAATGTACAGAGCCCTACAAGAATGACCCCAACTAACAATTTGAGCAACAGTGTAAAGGCTACCATAAATTATCTTCGCTGACAATGAGATCAATGTCTAACTTATCTACCATCATGGAGACCTCATCTAGTAGCTGATGGAAACAGAAGCAACCTTGGACAACTAAACACTGAGCCAAAATTGAATCCATATGCGGAGAGGGAGGACAAGACCACATTGCAGAAACCCAAAGACACAGCTGATTTGAACAAGGAGGAGCTAATGGGGCTCCAGACTTATAGCTGGGAAACAAACATGGGACTGACACAGACCCTGAATATGGGTGTCAGCTAAAAGGCCTGTGCAGTCTAAGGGTCTTCAGAGAGGGGACCAGGAAGTATCCCTGTTGCAAAAAGGACATTGGGGGAAAATCCCTATGGAGGGATACTCCATTAACCCTGAGACAGGAGAGACATTTTAGTGTCTACTTAAAATGACTTGAAGGATTTAGATGACCCCTCCTGGAAGGCATCCACCTACGTGTATAGTGTTGGTTGGATGGGGAGGAGAGAGTGGCTGGGGGCCTGGGAAGTTGGGACGGGAAGGAGGGTGGGAGTAAGTTGGAGGGAACTGGTTTGATAAGTATAATAAAAAAATTTTACAAATTAAAACATTAAAAAGATACCAATGTAATTTTCAAAAAAAATAAAGTTAATATTTTAATAATTTAAAATTTTTACCTCTAATGACTTTGAAATATTACACTCCACAGAGAGAACATCACTTCCAGCACAAGTTCTAATAGATCTTAATAATAAAAACTCACAGCAATCTGACAGGGATGGGAAGGTGAAAATTGAAGGATCACAGATTCAGAGCATCTGGCTACTAGGG